>NC_054550.1:36919418-36991918 GCF_017654505.1 Polyodon spathula
CTGATGGAACAGCTGCCAAGTTATTATTACAGAAGATTAGTAATTGTGTAATTGTCACCTTGTACAGACAGACAGGCAGGATCAGTGCATATAGCAGTCCACATTTTGAATGAGAAAATTAAACAAAGATTGGAATCCACCTATTGGACACCATTACCTTGTCTTGGACACTGTATATCTGTCATCTATTATATATCCAAAATGGGACACTGCAGAATGGTTAGCTCTTGGATTAACCAAGATTCAACATGGTTTGCCTGAATGAAGGACTACAAACAGGAACGTGTGTTTCTTTCGAAGCTCCTGGCAACCTAGTGATGATGTCGATCATCGCTGCACACTTTGTAGTTACAGGACTCTTCAGTACCCACTCCAGTCTAGACATTACAAGAAACGCAAACTAGCTCACATACATGACAGTTTTTAACACATTCACCCTTGATTGGTCTCTGTTGCTTCGATCTCAAGAAACAAAATCCAGCATAGGCTTGGTAGGCAGAGACAAGGTTGCACTAACCTCAGAATTCAAAGTCTATTACAGATATATCATCAATAATGACAAACTGTCAGATACCATCAGGGTTTGGCAATGCATGTTGAGAGTGTTTAACACAATATGTGTCCATTAATGGTGCCTTTGCTTTGAGTGGGTATGAACTATATGCTTTGACTGGGTCACAAACCCATTACTTTCTGAATTATAGTCCATAGCTGCTGTACCCTGCAGGTATCACTAAACCAGCAGCAGCCCCCCTGTGGGAACTCTGTACATTTCTGTGGAAGCAAGTTTTTAATGCGTGTTTAAATCAATAATCTGTTAACAGGGGGAAGCTGATTCCTCTCCTGACTGAGCTTTAAAAAATAAGCTATTTATTATTTATTATAAATGTAAGACTTGTTAACTTACTCATAACAGCAGAGAAATGGCTAAAGGTTCTTGTCACTGTGGTATTAAGAATTAAAAAGTGAATTGCAAGAATTATTCAATATTCCTGTCAGATGAGGCAGGTGTGAAGTAAGTAGACAGTGCAGTTCAATAAGAAGAGTAGAACTGGAGTGCCATTCTACCAGTGTCTCCTGCCATTCTATCTGCGTTGTTCTGCCATTGCTCCTTAGTACAGAACCATTGCAATGACACTGAAGACCATTTGTAAGACCACAGTGTGATACCAGCTGACCGTCACCACTTCATTTTCATAGAGCTCAAAATATACATCAGCGTCCTCCTTACTCTTGTTGATTAAAACTATTTTCAATGAGCAACAAAAGTGTCATGCTTGGTTTTGTCACTTAAAGGAGCACAATAATCTCAGTTTTTAAAGGGATATATGTGTCAAAAAAAAAAAAAGTTCGGATATTGTAGTGTCACTCGAGGCTAAACCCTGATTTAGATTGTCAAGTGTGCCATTAGGCATGAGAACTTGGAGGTAGAATTAATCATCTAGATTAAGAGTGCCCAATTACGTCACTGGAGGGCCATTCAACTCCAGGTTTAATAAGTAAAATGAAATAATTGACTACTCTGTGAGCTGGATTGGTGTGTAATTGGCTCAGTGAATCAATTTATAACACAGTTGAATCAAAGACTTGGACTGGCCGGGCACATCCTTGCACTGGCTCATAAAAGGATGTCTCTCTCTATTTGTAATAGCAGTTAAGTGGGGTTGCTTCCTTTGTACCAGTGCTTTCATGCAATGCTGTATTGTGATAGAATCAGGTGGGAGGGGGTGGTTAAGAAAGCCCTCCCCCAGCAGCGAAGAAACTCTTAAGGCTGAAATGAAAAAAATCCCATCAAGATCCATGGACTAAAATAACCTCTTAGTCAAGGACTTCATAGATTGCTAGGCAACTCATGTAACTGTACCTCAAGTGCCCAGGCTTAGTGCTTTCATGTTACTTTTTTATGTGGCGAAAGCAGGGGGGGGGGGCTAATATACATAAAGCATCTTTCAAATTTAATTTCAACTCTGTATGAATATTATTTCTCAATAAGGGACTCCATGGCGATCAGATTCCCTAGATAGCTTCTCTGTTACTCCAAGATAAATAATGCAGACTTTGGTCAAAATGGTTTCAAAGCATTTTATATAAAGTGTTTATTGCCTTAAAGTTTATGGTGCCCACCTGTGGATACATATACCCATCAACAGGGATACAGCGGAGGTGACACTTTGTCAGGGCATTACTGAGTAATGGGGGTGTGTGGAGAGGGCTGCCCGCCTACCTGTCCATATGTCTCAATCGTATATTTACATACATAAATAGCAGGAGAACAGCTTGGTACTGTCTTTACAGCTGTAGCAACGTTATTCAGTAAGGGACTCTTGCATATATTGCCATAAATCATATTCCATGGAAAGGTTTTTTGTAAAACATGAGTACAGCTTTAACTACACATTGAATATAAATCATACTATTGGAGGATCTTATTGTCTTCTTCTTTTCCTGTGCTATGCTATAAAAAACAACATGTAAGCTAAGATCAGGGCTCAGAATACCACCAGCTGAGGCCTACCACCAACTGCATGTATTCTCTGTTCTTGTTCCTGTTTTTGACATCATTTTTTGAATAAACTATTTTTGATTTACTTTAGAAGGCTAAATGATTATTTTTATGAAGAAATTGAGTCTTACAATTTGGCAAGCCCCAGCCAGGAGGTGTTGAAGCCCGAGCAGAAGGTTTCTTGAGGTTAGGAAAATCTAGAAAAACCAAGATCCTGCAGTAAAGTAGAGCCAACACCTAACATTGTCAATACTGCAGACTTTCATTGTCCAATAAGCAATATACACATGTAAATTATAATATTGCAATCACTCAAATCTATACAGAATGCGTCAATACTGCTGATCAAGCCAGTCAGTGGTTGATAAATGTATTTCAGCTTAGCAACAGCACCCATTGCTATTGCAGAAATAGGAGCAGTACCTTTTCTTGGCAGGAAGCAGGTTTATGTAAGTTGTGTATGCTCGTCTGTCTTTAGACAGAACAAAATAGGACGTCTGGCAGGATGTGGGGCAAGTTCACTAACGTTTTGGGTAAATATGTTATTAAAACTGCAATGTGTGCTGACATGAGCATTTCCAGAAAATCTGGGTTACAGGCGTGTGGCCTGCAGGCCTTACAGTATGAACTTCAAAAAACATTTTCTGTTATTTATTTATGTTATTTATTTATTTACATATGCTGTATCAGCTATGTTTAAACAAATATATATAAATCAATATTTCTTTATGTATGCTGTATCAGCTATATTTAAACAATATATATAAATCAATATTTATTTACATATGCTGTATCAGCTATATTTAAACAAAATACAATAATATATAGAGTGGTATTTACTATCCGCCCTTGCCTCTCTTATTTTCTTGACTGATTCATATATTAAATATGTACTGCAGACTCACCATAGTGGGAAATGAAATGCCCCTCGGGGTGTGGCGTCGAGCATTATAGCCCCTTGTCGGTAACAATAGTCTTCCCTCGGGGCAATAATTTTCCTCTATAGCCCTCCACAAAACCTTTGAGTAACCTGAATTATACCCCACTCACACTGCCTACATAATGCTTTAGAATCCCATTTTGAAGGCGTTGTTTCAATGTGCGTCGATCGAGCATAATTTAGGCAGCGTGGATAAGTGCTCAAAGAGTTAATTATAACATTTCTGGCCGTAAACTGAATTCCCTCCATGGATTAGCCTGCTCTGCAGGGCCTTAATGAAAGTGGCAGTGGAGTCTGTGTGTAAGAGGCGAAGGCATTCAGGGTGATCACCAGAACGACATGAAGATAATCAAGAATCAGCACCCTGCCTGTACGTACAGTCTGTAAACAACATGGAAGGTCAGCCCTCAGAAGTGAAAGCTTCTGTTCATTTGGAAGACAAAGCTTTTCTTGTTTCTGTTCCTGATCGATCCAATGAGGCAAGCTGAGAGAAGTGTATTTATGTCAAATTCTGTCTGGTTTAGTCAACATGGGTTTAGAGGATGTTAAAAAATAAAAAAATAAAATATTTTTGTGCAGTGGGATCGTTGTGCTGTATACTGTGTTGGCCCTGCATCCACTTTGTGTAATAATGTTTTAGTGGCTGGGATTTGAATTCTTGGATGCATCCAAATCCTCTGCATTGCAGCCTGGCTGTATTCATGGGGCGCTGTCCTTGGTGCTGATGGGTTTGTATCAAAGTCGATTTCATTCACGTGTTTGCTCATATTGTTCTGTATTGTTCATAAGAGATTTAAAACAATATACTGTCAAAATCTTTTGCAAAATTGCTTTTGTAATAGGTGCTTCACGTTTAATAGCATGCCTTAATTTTATCAGGAAATCTCACATTGTTACCAGGGAATGAGTAATGATGACACCAATATCTTAAGCTTGTATAACACTTTTCATTACTAGATCATGACAAAGTGCTGTAAAGAAGGCTAACACATTTGGGACCCATTGCCTGCTGGCGATATTAACCAGTCATGCTGGATGTGTTTGCTGTTGGACTTGCAGATAAACATTGAAATGGCAAGACCAGAGACAGCCTTTTAGACACTGGCTTCCTTCCTCTGGTGAGGTCTACATTAAGAGATCTGTCTACAGGTAATGATGTGTAATACTAGTGTTGTGTTACACTTATTGAAAAATATTCTGGACAGAATGAAAAGGGATAGCCAGCGGATGGGCTGATCCAGTCCAGGAGCAGGAAGGTTAATGTTTGCAAACTCAAGGACACTAACTGCCTCTCTCCAGCACAGCAGATCATTAATGGCCTGTGTCTGAAGGATTGGTAAAATCAGGGAAGCTGATGCCAACCAGTTCTGCATGAGTAAGTGTAAGATGAAGGTAATACTATCTATCATGGGACAGATTACACACAGAGAACAGCAGGGAAATAAATAGCGTTTTTACAGCCTCGATTGAATGTATAACTTATCAGAGGTCTATTTCTGGGAGAGGATTCAGTCTTGCAAGCAATCCTATGCACAATGAGCCATCTGCAGCCGTTCATTCAATGTTCTGTTTGTGTGTTATGAAGTGCAGCTGGTGAGCTTGCTACATGAACTGAACTAACCTCCGAATGGTCAGCAGTGGGCTTGTCATCTCAGCCGCTGATCGGAATGCTGATTCATAAACAGGACTGCATACCGTGAAAGAGAATCCACACGAACTGCTAACCCTACTGGGATTATAGCACATTCAGTTCATAAAAAATCTAGAATGCACACATATTTATTGAGACTGTAATGCACATGTACAGAATATCAAAACATCAAGTTTATTATCAGTCTAGACTTCATTGTCCCTATTGCACATGGTATTTGTATCTCACTTAACAATATACACTATGCCTGGCCACTTTGATAGGAATGTTATCTAGAATCAGACTGGGACACCATTTGCCCCAACCCCAGACAGAATAGTTCACATTGCACTGCTTGCTTTCCTTTTCAGCTGTAGCAGCAACATGGAATACTTGCTGTGAAAAGTTCCCATAGAGGACAGAATGCAGTTCTGCACCACCTCACCATGGAAAACAAAACAAACAGAAAGAAAGCCATTCCTGAGAGATGAATTCTCTGAGGGTTCCACATTCTATCAACAGAGGCATTCCATTTATTATATAAGACGTGCACCACCTGAACCCCTTTCTGACAGATCACACTGTCCAGTCTTGCACATCGCCAGCCTGATCCTTAGGCATTAGATTTACACACAGGCGTTCTTTATCATATAACTCTTCATTAGTTACAGTATATATGACTGTGGAGTTCATGTCTGGAGCTCATTGAATAGGCAGTAATAGGGAAGTTGTGCGATTTCAGGGGACTTGATGCTGGGGCAGCTTTGACAGTGTGTGTGACAGTAGAGTGGATAGGGAAAGTGAAGTGACACTTAGATAAATATGCAAACCCTTGCAGGGCTCAAGTCATAAATAATGGCAATTGCCCATTCGACTGATGGAAAATATAAACAGATGTGGTTGTAAATCCACAGAAGTGCTGAGGTAGCATTGGATCATGTATCTCCTGCTCTCAGAAGCCTTGCTGAAATGCTAGGGTGAAGCATCTCCTAACTGCTGTAGCTGAAATATATTTAGCAACTATCCCCTTACATACAAATATATTTAGCAGTATATCCCCTTCAATCACCATTTTTTTTTTTATTTCAATTCTTATTAGAAATTGTAAACAGTTTGTGTAAACTCTACAGAGTTCAAGAAGTTGCCCGGCCAAAACATATATTCATTATAAAATAGATACATAGATAGAACTTAATGTGTTATAATTATGCACGCAGTGACTGACGGGATGTATAGCATTTGATTTGTCAGGACATCAGGAATCACACACACACTCACAAATTAACATCATTTAGGCATCACAAAAACAAGCAAGCAAACAAAACAAATATTTCAACAATAATGCAAAGCTCAGGCCTGAAAAAGAAGTATACATTTATTTTAAGTTTAAGCAAACCATAGTTTATCTGCTCCTGTCCTCCACTCCTCTGTAAAAGCTGATTGCAGCCTTTTATATCCCCTCGCTTTCAAGTTGATTATTGTAATTGGCTAATTGGCCAACTGGCCAGCTAATCAGTTCAGGGTAGGTTAATACAATGGGGCTCATTCAGTCAATCTCTAGCTGATATTAACAGGAGATGTTAATAAGAGGGGTGCACGGTGATATTAACAGATGTTATTAAGAGGGGTGCACAGTGATATTAACAGGAGATGTTATTAAGAGGGGTGCACGGTGATATTAACAGATGTTATTAAGAGGGGTGCACAGTGATATTAACAGGAGATGTTATTAAGAGGGGTGCACAGTGATATTAACAGGAGATGTTATTAAGAGGGGTGCACGGTGATATTAACAGGAGATGTTAATAAGAGGGGTGCACAGTGATATTAACAGGAGATGTTATTAAGAGGGGTGCACAGTGATATTAACAGGAGATGTTATTAAGAGGGGTGCACAGTGATATTAACAGGAGATGTTATTAAGAGGGGTGCACGGTGATATTAACAGGAGATGTTATTAAGAGGGGTGCACAGTGATATTAACAGGAGATGTTATTAAGAGGGGTGCACAGTGATATTAACAGGAGATGTTATTAAGAGGGGTGCACGGTGATATTAACAGATGTTATTAAGAGGGGTGCACAGTGATATTAACAGGAGATGTTATTAAGAGGGGTGCACGGTGATATTAACAGATGTTATTAAGAGGGGTGCACAGTGATATTAACAGATGTTATTAAGAGGGGTGCACAGTGATATTAACAGATGTTATTAAGAGGGGTGCACAGTGATATTAACAGATGTTATTAAGAGGGGTGCACAGTGATATTAACAGATGTTATTAAGAGGGGTGCACAGTGATATTAACAGGAGATGTTATTAAGAGGGGTGCACAGTGATATTAACAGGAGATGTTATTAAGAGGGGTGCACAGTGATATTAACAGATGTTATTAAGAGGGGTGCACAGTGATATTAACAGGAGATGTTATTAAGAGGGGTGCACAGTGATATTAACAGGAGATGTTATTAAGAGGGGTGCACGGTGATATTAACAGATGTTATTAAGAGGGGTGCACGGTGATATTAACAGGAGATGTTATTAAGAGGGGTGCACGGTGATATTAACAGGAGATGTTATTAAGAGGGGTGCACGGTGATATTAACAGGAGATGTTATTAAGAGGGGTGCACGGTGATATTAACAGGAGATGTTATTAAGAGGGGTGCACAGTGATATTAACAGATGTTATTAAGAGGGGTGCACGGTGATATTAACAGATGTTATTAAGAGGGGTGCACAGTGATATTAACAGATGTTATTAAGAGGGGTGCACAGTGATATTAACAGATGTTATTAAGAGGGGTGCACAGTGATATTAACAGATGTTATTAAGAGGGGTGCACAGTGATATTAACAGATGTTATTAAGAGGGGTGCACAGTGATATTAACAGATGTTATTAAGAGGGGTGCACAGTGATATTAACAGGAGATGTTATTAAGAGGGGTGCACAGTGATATTAACAGGAGATGTTATTAAGAGGGGTGCACAGTGATATTAACAGATGTTATTAAGAGGGGTGCACAGTGATATTAACAGGAGATGTTATTAAGAGGGGTGCACAGTGATATTAACAGGAGATGTTATTAAGAGGGGTGCACAGTGATATTAACAGGAGATGTTATTAAGAGGGGTGCACAGTGATATTAACAGGAGATGTTATTAAGAGGGGTGCACAGTGATATTAACAGGAGATGTTATTAAGAGGGGTGCACAGTGATATTAACAGATGTTATTAAGAGGGGTGCACAGTGATATTAACAGATGTTATTAAGAGGGGTGCACAGTGATATTAACAGATGTTATTAAGAGGGGTGCACAGTGATATTAACAGATGTTATTAAGAGGGGTGCACGGTGATATTAACAGATGTTATTAAGAGGGGTGCACGGTGATATTAACAGGAGATGTTATTAAGAGGGGTGCACAGTGATATTAACAGGAGATGTTATTAAGAGGGGTGCACGGTGATATTAACAGATGTTATTAAGAGGGGTGCACAGTGATATTAACAGGAGATGTTATTAAGAGGGGTGCACAGTGATATTAACAGGAGATGTTAATAAGAGGGGTGCACGGTGATATTAACAGGAGATGTTATTAAGAGGGGTGCACGGTGATATTAACAGGAGATGTTATTAAGAGGGGTGCACGGTGATATTAACAGGAGATGTTATTAAGAGGGGTGCACGGTGATATTAACAGGAGATGTTAATAAGAGGGGTGCACAGTGATATTAACAGGAGATGTTAATAAGAGGGGTGTACAGTGATATTAACAGGAGATGTTATTAAGTGGGGTGCTGAGGTGTTAGTTTATAAATAGGTTATTACATAGTAACTAACAAGTAACAACAAATACACAGCATTAATGAACATGTTAGTAAGCCAGTCGTTAGCAGTAAATAAACGTATGCATAAAAAATGCAGCTTAAATAAAGCTTTGCAATAAATAAACTTAAAAAAAGGATCATTCATTTGAAAAAAGATTTTTTCAGAACAAGGGTGCTATAGACTGCAGAGCTGAGGGTTCTATCTGCAGCATGACAAGAGGAAATGAAATGAAATCCAAAATGAAAACATGATCTTTTATTAAGAAACATCATCATTGAGTGGTGGTTGAAAAGGTACCTGGAAATGTTAGAAATGGTGTAAAAAGTGTCAAGACAGTTTTATTTCATTGATTGCTGGCCTATTTTTTTTGTGAATATAGTTTTCCAGGGAGCTCTTTAACTGTTGGTGTTCTGTTTTGTAGCTACATTGCACTTTAATAACTACATTGTAACTACTCATGTGTGCATACAGTGCAATTACAAAAGAGACTAGCAACTGTAAAATGCAATCTTATTCTTACTAACCTGCTAGAGCAGCGGTGCATAGTGAGAGCATTCCAGTCATGATCACTATCACAATCATACCTTCAATGACACCTCTATTCAGCTATTACGCTATTCATTATATAATTAATAGCATCAACCTCGAAAACCTGATGTGGAATTATACACCCCTGTTCTACATGCAGCATTGGACATGCAGAATCACACAAAAAAAACCTTTAGCTAGAGATAATAATAATAATAATAATAATAATAATAATAATAATAATAATAATAATAATAATAATAATAATAGACAAATGTAATAATAATAATAATAATAATAATAGACAAATGTAATAATAATAATAATAATAATAATAATAATAATAGACAAATAGTCACTTAAAACTAAACTTAAACTTGATGCCACACTTGTTGTAAACCTGCAAAAAGCTTACATTTGAATATTCAGTAACAGTGGAATACGACGGGAGAGGCATCAGCCTGTCATGGCCTGGGTAGGCTTTTATATAACATCCATTTCTTATAGTCCAATTAGGGTCAATTAACAGCTAGCCTACAGCCTGAGAACAATATCTGCTGCCAAAAGCCAGGGAAATGTAAAGAACTGATTACAGAAAAACAAACTGGATGCCAATTTCACACTCCTGTTGTTTGTGGCTTCACAATTAAAATTCATTACCTGCAACCCATGCACGCGGACGCTTTGATGAGCTTTCAACTCACAGGAAAGCCTCTGTCTGAAATGATCTTTTTCATTGAGTGCAGAAGCTGGGACAGTTTTCATACATGCAAACCAAGATAGAAACAACAGAGTTTTGAAAAACATTTCGAGAATGTCAGTAGCACCCTTCTAAAAGTTTACTACAGTTTATTGCGCTTTTACCAGGTTTATCATGGTTGACCATGGTCTGTGCAATGCCATACCTAACAGAGATTCACCGTGCTTGTCTTGTGTTTTAGAATGCTTTTAACATGAGATACAGTAACATTGCAGCTTGGTTTGTCACTGGACCATTTATAACTTATTGAAATGCCCCTCGGGGTGCGGCGTCAAGCATTATAGCCCCTTGTCGGTATAAACAGGGTACATCCAAACACAGCACTATTCCAGGCTTCAGTTTCACGCACTTTCAGTAGCCTCCAGGATTGTGTGTAATTAAGGAACACTGTGCCAAGGGCAGTGCTTTGCATGGGTGATGCATAACATTGGTAGCCCACGTCCTTGTTTATTCATTTGATTTAGTCCCCCCCGGAGGCATAATTATTCAAATCACTATATACTAAATAGTCACACAAGTTTATTTTTCAAAGGTTCATGGTACTTTCTATCTACAGTTCAGTAAAAAAAGGAAAAACTTGATCCTGTTCCAAAAACATTTATTTTCTTATTGATGCTGTTTTCAGTAAATAAAGTACACAAGCCACAATGCAATGAGCATTAATGACACAAGCATGACGTTTCAACGAAGCTGTGCAGAATAAAGAATAGTGCGCTGGTTTATCCTTGTACTGCTCAGCAGTGCAGGAGCCTAAGAAAACACATGCTGATTCCTAACAGACTTACAGTGACACCAGCTCCTGTTTCTACTCCAGCAGGGCATCTGTAACCAAGCAACAAGCCCGTTTCTGCTGGAGAGAACCCAGGCACAGTTACCTTCCCGATCAACAGGTAGCCTTGCTATTCAAGCCCATTCTAAACACGCAGATGTGTTTAATCTGGTGTATTCGCAGACCTATTTAAAACCAAATAGATGTATTCTCTAACCTCTTACAATCCCCCTTCCCAACTCGTTGCTGGCTCCAGCACAACTATCACTGCTCCCTCTATAGTTGTGTAGGGGTTGTGTTCCTTCAATATTTTCATTTTTCATTCTACTTTACTGAAACTGTTCAATCTTCCCTCTGTCCAGATTAAAAGATCAGGTTATCTGTTTATCATTGTAGCATGATACCCAGGCAAGGCTTTTACCACTTGTGTACCCAGGCAAGGCTTTTACCACTTGTGTTTCTGCACTTGTTCATGTGATCAGATTATCTGTTTATTATTGTAGCATGATACCCACACTTGTGTTTCTACACTTGTTCATGTAATCAGATTATCTGTTTATTATTGTAGCATGATACCCACACTTGTGTTTCTGCACTTGTTCATGTGATCAGATTATCTGTTTATTATTGTAGCATGATACCCACACTTGTGTTTCTACACTTGTTCATGTGATCAGATTATCAGATTATCTGTTTATTATTGTAGCATGATACCCACACTTGTGTTTCTGCACTTGTTCATGTGATCAGATTATCTGTTTATTATTGTAGCATGATACCCACACTTGTGTTTCTACACTTGTTCATGTGATCAAATTATCTGTTTATTATTGTAGCATGATACCCACACTTGTGTTTCTGCACTTGTTCATGTGATCAGATTATCTGTTTATTATTGTAGCATGATACCCACACTTGTGTTTCTGCACTTGTTCATGTGATCAGATTATCTGTTTATTATTGTAGCATGATACCCACACTTGTGTTTCTGCACTTGTTCATGTGATCAGATTATCTGTTTATTATTGTAGCATGATACCCACACTTGTGTTTCTACACTTGTTCATGTGATCAGATTATCTGTTTATTATTGTAGCATGATACCCACACTTGTGTTTCTGCACTTGTTCATGTGATCAGATTATCTGTTTATTATTGTAGCATGATACCCACACTTGTGTTTCTGCACTTGTTCACGTTGGGCCTGTTCAGTAAAGCCTCCTCTATATGTTTACCCTTGGGGCTTTCTCTGAGCAAGCCAGAGCAAGGTGGAGTTTCAGTAATGAGGCCAGTATAAAAAATGATCACTAGTGGTACACTAGGGGTGTGCACTGGTAATGTCTTTCTCCCTCAGTTCCCTTGAGTAGGGAAATGGATTTGGATAATTAATAATATCCAATCAAACCACGTAAAACACAAATTCATAAAATGGCATATTCACACAACAGCTCAACCCACCTGCTTAGGAAAGAGAGAACTTCAAACCTAATGGTGCATTACCATCACCTCCTCCTGATCACAACCCTTGAAGTAACTCCCATTAAAGTGTATGGGCTGTTTACCCTGAATTCTGTTTGACTTAAATGAGGAGGAGGGTTGGGTTGCAGTCCCCTAATATTGTCACAAAGCCTTTTTCCACAGCGCATGTTTCCAGATTCTCTCTGGAGTGGACTTCAAAGCTAAAGCGAAAACAAGCATTAGGCATCAATCAAGCATGCTTCCTCAGATCCCCCCCTCTGCTTCTGTTATAATAACTTTCAGAAAGACTCTCTTGAAAGGAACAGTGTTTTACACTGTGCATTACTGCAATCCTAGGGAACGAGAAGGATCAAGTGCTTCAGATTACGTGGACTAATTGAGTGGACGAGAGCTATTGGAGCTAAGATATTCACCTTAGCAATGAAGGATTAATGCCCAGCTTCTGTAATCACAACTCAACCGCGTTGGACTATATGGCACCCAATTGTACCAGTACTTGTGTCAGCTCATACTTGCTTTGAACTGCTCCATAGCTTACTGCATTCAACTAGAACTGCTTACTGTATCTTGTATTTGATTTTACTCTTATAGGTAACTGTACTGATGTTTTTTTTGTAATTGCTCTTATTGGGAAATCATTTTCATCCATTTATCACTTACACTTAGTGTTCTTATTGGGCTTTAGTCATCAAAGTCATCAAATATTTACTATAAGTTTTAACTGCTCTTAGTCAAACGCACTCTTACTGTATTGTTTATTTAACTCTTACTTGAATTTGATCTTACTGTACTTTTATAACTGCTCATAATCTGTATTATGATATTCTGTAATGTAATATTATATAATAGGATAATGTGATATTTTGTACTGTGATATTTTGTAACAATTGTAAGTCACCCTGGATAACAGTGTTTGCTAAGAAATAAATAAATAAACAAACAAACAAATAAATAAATAAATAAATAATAGAAGGCATACAGTAAGTGAAAAAGCTAGAAACGAAGAATGGTTAGGATGGCTTACACAGTCCAATGAAACACAATACCAGAAGAAGATGGACAAAGTTCTGTAGCCCGTTACACGGCTAAGGAGAAGGCAGGTGTTTAAATGTAGCTGCTAGTTATTAGTATGGTAAGCCATCATCTCCGAACCATAGCTCAGAATTGCACGAATAGTGCTGTTGCAGTGTTGGTTCCAGTTAAACACAGTGTTGGTTCCAGTTAAACCTTCCAGCCAAGCACCAGAAAGATGTCAAGTCTGACCTGCAACTGACAGGTACAGCCTTTCAAGTAAAAAGAAAATGAAAGGCATGACAAGTGCATTGAAAAAATTATTCATTCATGTGAGGGGGGGGGCACCCTGTTAGCACAGTGGTGGTGTTAGCGCAGGGGGGGGGGGGCACCCTGTTAGCACACCGCTCTGTGCTATAGATGGCAGCTGTGTCCAGCTCCTGTACTTCTTGAACTGTCAGTGATTGTGTATAGTATGCATTTGTGTTTCACTGTGCTGGCGCGCAAGGTCTATTATGAAATTATCTGTTCATGAAGAAGACAGACATTCCCCTTTTAGTTTGTTTTAATCTTTCCAAGCTTCAAGGCACTCCTTGTAGTTTTCTCATTTTTATTAACTATGCATGGGGATGTTTCAATGTCTGTGAAAAAGAAGAGTTGCTGAATATTTCAAGCTTAGTGAACACATAAGGATCCCTGGCAGTGTGTTTTGTAACTTATTTCCACCAAGGCATTGGTAAGACTATGAATTCTATGAATTCTCAATTAACCACCTGAAGCACAGCCAAATTACATTTGTGGTATAAGGGCTCAGTGCTATAAAAGAAAATTACAACCACAGCTTGGATGCTTCCCAAATCAATTTACAGTGGAAATTAATTATTCTGTTAGCAGGAACTAGTACATCTACTGGGAAATGCAAAATAGCGAGAACTTCGTTGAACTGAAAGCGGCACAGACAATTATTAAAGTTCAACTAAAAGCAGAGCAGACGATTAACAAAGAAAATAAAACACAATTAATGGTGTCTATTTCAGTTCTGTATTTTCTGATCCGGTTCATCATGGTGTGTTTGTGACACAGCAAGCAGGAGGCACACACACACGTTATGTTTTAAGCACAGGGTTGCACACTTATAAACAAATAAAATACGAAACAAGAAGTCACCTTATTAACAGGTAATTGAGCGGCGAGAGAACACCAGCTCTCTCTCTCTCTCTCTCTCTCTCTCTCTCTCTCTCTCTCTCTCTCTCTCTCTCTCCACAAGCTCCTGCTCTGAATGACTGCAGCAGTCAATCTGTGCTTTTCTGTGTGGCCAGGTTAAAGAGGAACGCAATCATCCAATTCAGCCTGACCACATTCCGCACAGAGGTTTCATTCCCCTCACATTAGGCCAGGCCTTCCATTCAAACGAAACAGGTTTGGTTGCACATCCTTTCACTTTCCAGGCATGAGTTTTTAACCCCAGACCTGCTGAAACACAATGATCAGTGTGCAGGGCTG
Source organism: Polyodon spathula (assembly GCF_017654505.1). NCBI lineage: Eukaryota > Metazoa > Chordata > Actinopteri > Acipenseriformes > Polyodontidae > Polyodon > Polyodon spathula. The sequence goes on from NC_054550.1 coordinate 36,934,376, forward strand.
TTGTATTTGTATCTGCATAGTGTTTTTTATTCATATGGCGCCCGCTTCTCTGAACAGATCTTGACGATTCAGAGTTTCATAATGAGTCTGTTAGCTCGAGATGAGAGACTTACCATCTCAATCACAAAGTCAGCATTGATGTCTGCAGCATGGAATCAGACTGTAAAAGTGTCTATGCATTATTTAAACATCTGCACACATGTAATTGCAGGTCCTGACTGCCATTAACAAGGAAGAACGGCAGTTTATTATGATAACATTTCAATGACACATTGCTGGTGTAAATCTTCATGTTCGGTTATAAAGTGATGATATGGTTTCTAATAAATGTCTTAGTTGCAATGTGTCGCTACATCCTGTTATTATATTAATTGTTAATATTTGTTATAACATGTATAGATTGTGGTGGGAAAATTGCAATGTTGTTACTGCTATGATTGTTTAGGGTTTCCCTGCTCAGGTTTAAATGCTATTACGGGTTATAAGATTTAGGTATAATATAATAATAATGTATTATGTACTGGTAGTTGTCTTTGACCATGCTTCCTCTTTCTTGCTGCAGGGCAAGCGGCCCCTATAAGGGATGGAAATATACTGACTGCTAGCTAGAAAGAGGAAGCTCTCTTTATTTAGCTTTATTTATTAAGCTGCATCCGTGACACTTCACAGAAATGTCACCGGCTTAGTCAGAATAGGTATTGTCACATATGATTGGTCTCATCTTAATCTTCCAAGCTGTTGCTATCCGCGAACATTGAGTTAAGCTTCTGTGATTGGGTCACAATAACTGTAGGTTACAGGGTATATATGATTCTTACTGGCTCTGTGTAGTGAGAACGTTGCTCGGTTTCCTAACACCTGCGTGTGTTGAGAGTGTTCTCAGGTTTTCAAACCATTGAAATTGTTTAGTAAAATTTGCTTGTCCTACTGAGTCTCTGTCTTATGGAGTTTGAATTATAAAACTTCCATCACAAGATGTGGTAAGGGCTTAGCATTCACAATAGTTTATCACGTCACATTTATAGATTAGTTATTGATAACAGTTCTGTTAGCTAAAATGAAACGTCAGGGAGAATGCTGTAACCGAACATCTGCATTTTAAAGCCATTATGTTCTGGTTTCTTTTCAATCAATTTGCCCCCATTCACTGCTGGGACACAAAATGATGTCAGATTTTCCAGGAGATCATCAGTTAACTCCTCCAGTAATCATTTCAAATTCATGGCATAAATGCTCCATCTGACATTTCACCAAGGAAATTCATCTTTATGTAACGAGTTTAAGGGCAAACGCCACTACCGTTTCCCAGTAACTCTTCCAGATTGAACTTACTGTACACTGACTCTATAAGATATAGCAAACATTGATGTTACAAACAGGTTTCATAAGAAACCAAAGGCATGTCTGTCTACCTGTACCCCACTGGAGAAAAAACAAGGATATATACAACAGGACTGAATCAGCCACTTCTATTGAGGGGCTATCCAGGGTTAGCCAAGGATAGGGGGTTGATGTCCAGAATGATTCTCCAGGGCTGTGAAACAATATTTCCTTTTTAAGCTATGGCTACCTTCACTCGGCCCTGCATGTCAGAAAAACAAATGATCTTATTCAATCTAGTTTTATAGAATCTAGTTTTCGTGAGTAAATCAGTGCATTAAATTATTAAACTATCAGCTGTGAATGGAGAATGGCCACATTAGCATGCCAGAGCCTTTGACTTCAGCACAAAGGTGATTTAAGGTTGCATTGCAGTTTTAATGTTTAAGGTTATTGTTGCAACAACAATAAATCACTAATATTGCCATAAATCACATCTGTGATTTGTCCAGGTGTCCAGTCATGCAGTGTCTTTGAAATTACAACCATTGCAGCCCGTGGGAAAGCCCAGTATTTAAAACTGTATAGAACTGTATCTTCCAATTATCATGCTTTATTACTGAAGGGCACATGTTAATAAACACAAGTCTCTTGTCATCTGGAAGCTCCATGTCTGTGTTACCCCCTTTGTAGTCTGAAGACAGCATGTGTTAATAGCAAGGTATCGCATCACCTTCAAGCCAAAGCCACAATGCTCGTCCTTGCAATGTGTAAATGGAGAGATGTCGGTATGGCACAGCCTGGCTGATGGGAGTGGAATTCAGTGTGAAGGAATAATGTCAGTCTCTCCTTAGAGGCAGCCCAGTCCATCTTGAAGAAGGTCCAAGCAACACCAAAGAGAGATACCCCGTATTGTCTAACCTAGGACACATAGCTGGACTTCTCCCTGCCTCTTCATTCCTGCTGCTACCTTGGCTTTCTGGAAACAACACACTGCAAACAGTTCTTGAAGTGGCAACAGCATCCCCCGGTGGTCAAGCTGTGGAGGACTGTACAGCATGTGTAGTGTTATTAAATGCATCGTTTGGACAGGAATCCACATTTTATCTTGTAGAATTTATATTTTGGATATACCCCTGCCTCCTAATCCTTCTGTCCCCTTTCTGTTTTGCTGATGGCATAAAGCCTTGGCCAAAGCCCTGCCAAAGACACTATTTACAAAGACACGTCATAACCTTCAGTAAATACAGATGATCCATGGCGCTCCAGTGCTCCAATCACATATGCAATGGTATAGCTGACTGGAGGTACCAGCTCTCTCGCTCATTATCCAGCCTGTGCTTCTAGGCTGCTCAGGCATTTAGTAATATTCTGAGCAGTGCTCTGGAAACCCTTCAGTGCCTCTCTGCAGCACATCACTCCTCATCGCACATGTGCTGGCTTAGCAGTTACAATTTTAAAACCGTTAGCTGAAATGTGGTGTTAACCCAGTCGAGGATCAAAACTGGGCGAGTGCTAAAATTAAAACCAAAATCAACTGGCTGAATTGATTTAACCTTCTGAATTAACCTTCTGATTATCTTATTTAGATGAAAGCTTAAACTTTCATAAATAAATAAATAAAGCAGACCACTGGAAATCTCAAACTGCAGAACTAATACAGGCTTCAGGCTCTTCTCCTCTGTGCTTCTCTACATTGATCAGTCATATCCTAAAGTACATTTCCTATAGATGCGCTGTGGCAGGCAGTCACTGGAATGGATATAAATGAGCTATCTACAGTGATACAAACCAGCGAAACAGATGAAGGGAATTAAATAACTATAGAAACGGTAATGAACGTTCCCTGCAATACATTCTAATAACGGTTATGAGGGCAATGCTGGAGCTAGGATTTTAAAATGTTGTACTGAGATGTTACTTAGTGATCAATTAGAGAAATCGTTCTAAATCCTCCAAGGTTCTGAATACACCAACATCCACAAGACCTTGGGTTCCAGGTTCGGTTTTCTACACAATCCAATCAAATATGATGACCGGCAATGAATTACACGGATTGAGGCTGCAGATGTAACATATAGAGCAGCTGGGTCTTTATTATAGTAGGAACCCACACTATCCCAACACTTTAAACAGAATCCGCAGTAGTCTCGTTTAAACACCTCACTCCTCTGTTCATAACTCAGTAGCTCCACCATGGTTAGTTATTTTCCCAAGGGGTCTGATAGGACTTCAGCAGAACAAAGTAAATATATCATAGAGCTTTTCTTATTAAAGATGGTGAGAGGTGCTCCAGAAGGTTCTGGAGATTGCAGTGTTTGCACTCGTCACACAAGTCAGGAAGTTCAGTCTCACACTGTCCCAGACTGAAAGTATGAAGTCAGTGTTGCAAGAGCTTTCCCTTTAACTGGTGGTCCAGCTGTCCACTGTGGCGTCTAGTGTCAGAGAATGCTGTGCACAGTTAAGTCTCATGTCAACTCTTTCCTTTCTTCCTATGTGCACAGTGTACCACAGCTGTTCAACAGTGTCCTAGCTTTGTGTTCAAAGCCCAATGGTTTAATGCCATTCACTCTTCCAGAATGCCAGTCATTTTCCTACAGTATAGTGGATTAGGATACACTTACTGCAGTGCATTTGCAAGGGAAAGTTTTAACATGCCCTTGAGTGCTATTCACATTTACAACAAAGTGTAATGCTTTACAACATAGCACACCTCTCCTGGAAATAGAGTTTGTGTTTGCACTTTATTAATGTGTATCTTCTGCATAGTTCTGATGTTAAATCTTTCTATGAAGCATCTTTTGGACAGTCCCTTGGGCAGTCGTTGTAAACAGTGCAATGAAAGACCCTCTTTACGGTGTAGGATTGGCTTCCCACTGTGTGGTTTTGGTGGCTAATGCTTACATGTGATGCAGATTCACTCTTCCAATTGTTTTTTTAGATCCAATTCCAATGAAAATCCTCAAAGGCAGTTTTAGTGATCTATGTGACTTTGTTTTATACAGATCATTGTCAACTGGATTCTGTGCTGTACTGTTTCTTTTCCTCATTCAGCATGTTATGTGTATAGTGCTGCTAGATGCTGCTGACATCCATGCCTGTGGTATCTCCTCTTGATATCATTGCTTGTCACGTGGATAATGCACATGGTACACTAGAATACGTCTCTACCTGTTTCAATCTGCTAACAATGAGTCGACCTGTATGTCTATTGTCACATCATGGGAAGCTGGTGAAATAAGAATATGTAGGAATTAAGGCATGGGTTAGTAAGATAATGATCAGCACAGGTCAGTGTAACCAACTGTCTTGCTATGCAGAAATGAATGGACTGACTCAATGGATGAAGACAACCATTAAAGTCCTAAAAACCCTACTTACTGTACAGTAATGAACACCATTAAGTGGCTCTATTTGAAAGGTACTGCAACAATGGATAAGATGTTTTGTTCTTACTGGGAAATTAAAGCAAATTCGACCTATATCTGGTCATTTCAGGCTCACTGTTGCTCATGTTGCTTTCCTCACTGTGTAAAAACAAATCAATTATTTTAAAGTCAAATAATACCTATTTGACTTCCTCAAGGGAATATTTCTTCTTTTTCAACACATTTCTCTCAAAAGCAATCACACATGACAAATGTGCTGGATCATCACCTCTCTACACCAATTGAATACAGTCAGGGCACTAAAGTTACGTTCTGGTAGCCACTAATAGTACCATTGTTAACTGGCATTGAAGAAAAACAATCATAATTAAATCAGTAGCACTTTACTTGTGGGGGCCATTATTATATATGATATAGATATAGTACTATATATATACACCACTATATATCTATTTACAGTATATATAGGAAACCTGTTTAGAAAGCAGCTTGCCACACTTTGCTGTGTGTGCTTTCCTGTGCATTCAGTGGAGTGCCTGGCACTCTGGGTAATCACAATCTGCAGTTTCTTTTGCAAAGTGACCCTGATGACCTATTTATCCACAGAGGCATATTTACAACCCAGTTTATTGAATTGAAATTCTTCTTGGGAGCTGACGGTAAGTTGCCCGTGAGAGCTGGAGAATTGAATTGTCCCTCATTGCAGTAGCAGGCTGATGAATGATCCTCAGCTGCAGGGAGGCAGAGGCAGCCTGTGTGGAATCTTAATGCATGAGTCAAAAGAGGATCCTGTCAATCAGCGGCAGTGACATGAAAACAGATTGGAATGGATCTCAGCAAGCATCATTAGCAGCACTAGCTTCTCTTATTCACAACTCTGAAGAGCGTTGTGGATCAACAAGGGCCTGCTATTGCTCACAATGTTTTAAGGCGGATCCTTCGCCATGTTGTCTGTGATTTCCCTCGCTGTCAGGTGTCACGTGACTCCTGTCTGTGGCTTCAGAAGAACCTGAGTAACACAAAATAGCAAAAACCTTTTGTTTTTTAAATGACATGTGGCTCACTTCCCTCAGCTCTGTGTAAACAGCACAATGGAGACAACTTGTGGCAAATGTAAAGCCCTCATGTTTTATTTCTTGTAAGTATTCATACAAGGTAACTCATCACAGGCAGCAATAAAACATAGCCATGAAACACCATCTACTCATGGCTACTAAATACTGTATGTGGGTGGTAACTGAGAACTCAATGTGTTCTGAAAAGCCAGTGGTCAGAGACCATATACTCCATGGGCACCAGTAATAAGAGGCTGAATGCATGGATCAAACCCCTGTAATGGCCATTTTCTTCATATTACTGGTACTTATATGTGCAGTTGTGCAGAGCGTATAACTGTGCAAAAGACTGTGATCTTGCTTCCTTGTTGATCTTACTTAAAATCAATTTCTGCTACTGGATATCTTGAAGATTCTGATTCTGATTCTAATTAGAAAAACTTTGTTTTTCTTCTTCTTTAGCATTCAAGTAGTAATTTATATAGCATGTCACACTTCTGTTTCACAAATTCAGTGCAGAGAACAGTTTGTAAAAAGAGTGCTTGTGTGAGAGATTAACAATGTCCTGTGAAAATATAAAACAATTCCGGCCTCCTTGACTGCAACAAGAATGAATTCCAGCAGGGCTTATATCTGTCAGCGTTAATATGGAGGATTCCTTTCTGCTTGTTTCTCCCAGACAAGAACATCATGTTTTCTACACAGTCAACAATAGCCTAAAGCCGCAATATTCAGCTGCTAGTGCTGCTTTGCCTTGTTTGCTAATGTGTCATTGGATAAGACAAGTATTCATGATGGTTCAACTGTCACAACTCAAGATTCCCCTGCGTTCTTGTACTTGGAGCCATGAATAATAGAAAAAAAGGAAATTATTCACAGACTCAGTCTGCTGTTTTCACACAAAGGTGAGTTCTTCTTTGTGTACTGTATAATCCAGACTGCCTGTTATTTGTATACCTGTAATGATAATGCAATAAGGGGTGGATCTGGTGCTTTGACAGAATCAGCATTTGGTTTTTGGTCACAGTGCACCCAATTCCAGTCACTGTTCATGTCTGCGTGAAGTGATAAAGCTCTCTAACCCTGATAACTTTCCACGAGAGTCCAGAAATACTAGAACGTGACGATGTGCATGAAAGTCTATTCCATTGTGTAGTATAGCATAATGTGACACAACATAACGTTCTGCTGGGGAATGCTTCCACATTCTTATATCTGAAATCCCTCCAGTGCAAAACTCAGTATAAAAATGACTGAAGATATTTTTGTTGATGATACACATCTACATATGTCCACTCATTAAATATGTGTGTTATGTGCACAGGTGCCTAAGAAAAAAATTAACAGGGGATCAAATGGCAAAGCCTGATGAACAGGCATCCAGGGGTTAAACTACACGGCATGGCAAAGCCTGATGAACAGGCATCCAGGGGGTTAAACTACACGGCATGGCAAAGCCTGATGAACAGGCATCCAGGGGGTTAAACTACACGGCATGGCAAAGCCTGATGAACAGGCATCCTCGGGGTTAAACTACACGGCATGGCAAAGCCTGATGAACAGACATCCAGGGGTTAAACTACACGGCATGGCAAAGCCTGATGAACAGGCATCCAGGGGGTTAAACTACACGGCATGGCAAAGCCTGATGAACAGACATCCAGGGGTTAAACTACACGGCATGGGAAAGCCTGATGAACAGGCATCCAGGGGGTTAAACTACACGGCATGGCAAAGCCTGATGAACAGGCATCCAGGGGGTTAAACTACACGGCATGGCAAAGCCTGATGAACAGGCATCCAGGGGGTTAAACTACACGGCATGGCAAAGCCTGATGAACAGGCATCCAGGGGGTTAAACTACACGGCATGGCAAAGCCTGATGAACAGGCATCCAGGGGGTTAAACTACACGGCATGGCAAAGCCTGATGAACAGGCATCCAGGGGGTTAAACTACACGGCATGGCAAAGCCTGATGAACAGACATCCAGGGGGTTAAACTACACGGCATGGCAAAGCCTGATGAACAGGCATCCAGGGGGTTAAACTACACGGCATGGCAAAGCCTGATGAACAGACATCCAGGGGTTAAACTACACGGCATGGCAAAGCCTGATGAACAGACATCCAGGGGTTAAACTACACGGCATGGCAAAGCCTGATGAACAGGCATCCAGGGGTTAAACTACACGGCATGGCAAAGCCTGATGAACAGGCATCCTGGGGGTTAAACTACACGGCATGGCAAAGCCTGATGAACAGGCATCCAGGGGTTAAACTACACGGCATGGCAAAGCCTGATGAACAGGCATCCAGGGGGTTAAACTACACGGCATGGCAAAGCCTGATGAACAGGCATCCAGGGGGTTAAACTACATGGCATGGCAAAGCCTGATGAACAGGCATCCAGGGGGTTAAACTACACGGCATGGCAAAGCCTGATGAACAGGCATCCAGGGGGTTAAACTACACGGCATGGCAAAGCCTGATGAACAGGCATCCAGGGGGTTAAACTACACGGCATGGCAAAGCCTGATGAACAGGCATCCTCGGGGTTAAACTACATGGCCAAAGTTTTGCATCAGCTAGAATTTTAGGATTGAGACATCATTTAAAAAAAAAAGTATATGGAATACTACACAGCAGTATGTACTTTAATATGTTAAAGTAACATTATTCAGCAGGTTTCATTTGACTTTATGAAGCAAAATTAGTTAACTCTATAGGGCGATGCGAATCTTTTGGCCCCAGCACTGTGTATGTGTACAGTATGTTTTGGCAGGTCAACTTCTCAAACACCATAAAGTTCACACAAATCGCTTTAAAATCTAAAAAAAATCTAAATAAAAAAGCCTGACCGAAGGGGATATGCATATATTGTAGACCCTGCTATTGATTCCTTTTTAGTACGTTCAAAAGTTCCAATTAGTTTATATCTAAAGAACACATTTAGCAGCTTGTATTGGTTTACTATTAAACATTGTACTTAGTTTGGTTTTCAGTTGTTATCAATACATGTTATTTAAAGTTTCTGATTATTTTAACTTGTACCCCTTGCTTATCCACTTCAATACAGCTGATAAATGTTACACTGTTTCATTATTCTTTGTTGTAAGACTCAAGCTGATTTTCATCCCATCACCCACTCGTGCTCAGAGCCGCCTGCAACGTTTATTAGCATTATTATTTTTTTGATTTGTTTTTCTATATTGAGCCTTTGTGATCACCCCTCCCGGTCAGCTATCAATTGCTTGTATGGCGTTGCGTGGCCTGGCTCACATCTTCTATATTGCTGGAAACAATAATGCTATAATAATAACTGCTAGGAAAGAACAACACGCCTCTCATTTCTCACAGAGCACCCTGCTGAGAACATGTGGTTTCTATTGAAAACACAAGCAATATTTCTCCTTTGGTGACTTTCAACAAAATGCGTTTTAATGCTAGTAACAAGCATGTTTTCCTGACCCAATTATCAAACCCTAATTGTAAATGCTTAATATGTTGGTTTAATGTTTTGTGCTGCTGCGATGGCTGATTGAAATCTCCACAGTCCAATCCTAATGTGTGCGCTGGGATTATTCGTGTCTGTCAATTAAAGCATATTAGAAATACTGTGTGCAGAGAGGACAGAAGGGAATTCTTTTATTATCGTAATGGTTCCGACAAGCATTGAGCTTCTCCTTTGCATAAGAAGTCATACTGAACATGCACTGGGTAAAATAAATCTCAGATGCTTCCAAATAGAAACACAAAAATGTGAAAAAAGTTGTAACACAATACGCACATTTTTAACACTTCATACGTGATTGAGGAGCTCATGCTTGGCTGGTTTCACAGATGCAGTTAGCGATAACCTTGGGACTACACCATGTTAATTTAGGTAAAGTAGTCCAAGACTAGTGCTAATCGAGGTCTGTGAAACTAGCTGGCTATTTACACTTAACCCTTTCCTGGTTCCTTTACTGGCTTTCAAACACAGAAACCTCAACCTAGCCCTCACACTCCTGCCCTACTCCCTCACTCGCACTGCAACTCAACTCCTACCCCATTCTCTATGAGCAGCGCGTTGAATACAATCCTTCATCTTTAAAGGGTATCTAACCCTAACCCTCCACCTAGCTCTCACACTCCTGCCATACTCCCTGTCTCACTCTCACTGCAACTCAACTCCTACCCCAAGAGCAACGGGTTTACGGCCAATTTGAATAAAATCTTTCAGCTTTAGAGAGTATCTAGCTGTTGCATAATGACTGTTCTACTGCGAGATGATCCGCAAATCAGGTCTTGTATAGAATTGTCTTTCTCATGGCCTCCTGTAGCGATGACACTGGTCCCAACTTTCTACAAGTGTGTTCAGATCAGAGCGGTTTCATCTGGGCACAATAATCAATAACTTTGATTGGGCGAAACTTTCTAAGGTGAGTACCTGGTAAATCTACTTCAAAGACTTGTTAGGGGAGCACTACGGTATTGATTCATTTGTGAAATATTTGTGAATTATTTTTTAAATTTCCTAAAAATATGAAGAGACATGGAGGCACTGTGAAAGCACAACAAACTGGAAAGAGGCATAAAGAAAACACAGCAAAACCACTGGTGTGGTAAATAACAATGCAATTAAACAAAGAAAAGATTTCCCTTAAAGTCATGGTTAGCCTGCTGTCCGTGAGGAGTGGGCATGTTCACTCAATAAAGTTTATACATAGTCGATATGTGATGGTTCTTAGTAAGTATTAAAACTAACTCTCAGGGAGTGGGGGTTTACGAAAATATAATGTTTTCCAGTTTGAAAATCGGTTCCCAAATAAGCAGAATTAAATGCCTATCATTTATAATGAAGTGTCTTTAAATAGCACCTTGCAAAGAACACGATTCCCTTTTTCCTTTTGCCTGGACTTTTCTAGAGCACAACATGTAGAATTTCTAGAACCATCTAGAACCCTTAGCCCAGACTCCAGTGCAGAACATGTATGCAGTATAATGGCTATATATATATATATATATATATATATATATATATTATATATATATATATATATATATAGGTCACGAAATCCCAATATATGTAAACATACTTCCACACCCAAAAATATTACCGGCATATATACTATATTATATTCTCAATAATACATATATATATATTATATATATTGATCTTATATTGATATAAATTAGATTTAAATATATAACACATTATATCCCCAGATTATTAAATAATGCTAACATGTGACTCCCAAGAAAATAAACTGTTCCATCGCAATAGTTATTTATTCAATAGGTTTATTTTATGTACATATTTTAAATAAACCAATACATCATTAATTAATGAGAAAGAAAGGTAAGAAGCATGAATATAATAATACAGTATAATAAACAGGTTAAACAATGATTGAACCAAAAGAACCTTTCAATCAGATATTTACTGTCAGGGGTGCTCTAACAATGGATGAGAGGAGAACTGGTCCACAGGTCCTTGTTTAGCCTATTAGCATTGAGAGGCAACTCAAATATGAATCCTACAGTAAGGTAAAAAATGAGGAAAGAGAAAACTGCTGTATTATGATTCAGGTTTGGGTTTGGAGAGGGGACATGAAAACCCACATGCAAGTGCTTTAATAAATAGCAGACAAGCACAGATGGTTCCTTTGCTTTTTTTCAGTGCAGTTATTCAGAAAGCAGCCTGTGGTAACCTGATATGAAAGGTGTTCTGTGTGCTGTAAAGGGACCACGTGACAGTACTGCTTGCTCTGATCACACTCAGGTTTGCCCTAGGGGTGAAAAGACTCCTGTTTCATCTGCCTTCGCACATCCATTGAACTGAAACCTGTTAAATGTCACTGGTATTTGTTTCATTCTAACCCATGACACTGTCACTTTGGATGTCCAGAAATAACGTGTGAGTGTCAAAAGAGACAAAGTCATGAAGCAATTTGTGGAAAAGCAAAACTGACAGCCAAACGTAGAAAATATCTTATCAGCCTTGAGGGGGAACCCGGGAAAGCTTTCCTATTGCACAATACTTCAAAGAAGAGAACCAGGACAGAATGAGCATGTATCACCGTGCTAGATGTTTCTGTGCTAGATGTTTCTGTGCTAGATGTTTCTGTGCTAGGTGTTTCTGTGCTAGATGTTTCTGTGCTAGGTGTTTCTATGCTAGAAGTTTCTGTGCTAGATGTTTCTGTGCTAGGTGTTTCTGTGCTAGATGTTTCTGTGCTAGATGCTTCTGTGCTAGGTGTTTCTGTGCTAGATGTTTCTGTGCTAGATGTTTCTGTGCTAGGTATTCCAGTGCTAGGTATTTCTGTGCTAGGTGTTTCTGTGCTAGGTGTTTCTGTGCTAGATGTTTCTGTGCTAGGTGTTTCTGTGCTAGGTGTTTCTGTGCTAGGTGTTTCTGTGCTAGATGTTTCTGTGCTAGATGTTTCTGTGCTAGATGTTTCTGTGCTAGATGTTTCTGTGCTAGATGTTTCTGTGCTAGATGTTTCTGTGCTAGATGTTTTTGTGCTAGATGTTTCTGTGCTAGGTGTTTCTGTGCTAGGTGTTTCTGTGCTAGAAGTTTCTGTGCTAGGTGTTTCTGTGCTAGGTGTTTCTGTGCTAGATGTTCCTGTACTAGATGTTTCTGTGCTAGATGTTTCTGTGCTAGATGTTTCTGTGCTAGATGTTTCTGTGCTAGATGTTTCTGTGCTAGAAGTTTCTGTGCTAGAAGTTTCTGTGCTAGAAGTTTCTGTGCTAGGTGTTCCTGTGCTAGATGTTTCTGTGCTAGATGTTTCTGTGCTAGGTGTTTCTGTGCTAGATGTTTCTGTGCTGGATGATTCTGTGCTAGATATTTGTGTGCTAGATGTTTCTGTGCTAGATGTTTCTGTGCTAGATATTTGTGTGCTAGATGTTTCTGTGCTAGGTGTTTCTGTGCTAGGTGTTTCTGTGCTAGGTGTTTCTGTGCTAGGTGTTGCTGTGCTAGGTGTTTCTGTGCTAGATGTTTCTGTGCTAGATGATTCTGTGCTAGATATTTGTGTGCTAGATGTTTCTGTGCTAGATGTTTCTGTGCTAGATATTTGTGTGCTAGATGTTTCTGTGATAGGTGTTTCTGTGCTACAAGTTTCTGTGCTAGGTGTTTCTGTGCTAGATGTTTGTTTGCTAGAAGTTTGTGTGCTGGAAGTTTCTGTGCTAGATGTTTCTTTGCTAGAAGTTTCTGTGCTAGGTGTTTCTTTGCTAGAAGTTTCTGTGCTAGATGTTTCTTTGCTAGAAGTTTCTTGCTAGGTGTTTCTTTGCTAGAAGTTTATGTGCTAGGTGTTTCTTTGCTAGAAGTTTTTGTGCTAGATGTTTCTTTGCTAGAAGTTTCTGTGCTAGATGTTTCTTTGCTAGAAGTTTCTGTGCTAGGTGTTTCTGTGCTAGATGTTTCTGTGCTAGAAGTTTCTGTGCTAGGTGTTTCTGTGCTAGAAGTTTCTGTGCTAGTTGTTTCTGTGCTAGAAGTTTCTGTGCTAGGTGTTTCTGTGCTAGATGTTTCTGTGCTAGGTGTTTCTGTGCTAGATGTTTCTGTGCTAGATGTTTCTGTGCTAGGTATTCCAGTGCTAGGTGTTTCTGTGCTAGGTGTTTCTGTGCTAGGTGTTTCTTTGCTAGGTGTTTCTGTGCTAGGTATTCCTGTGCTAGAAGTTTCTGTGCTAGGTGTTTCTGTGCTAGATGTTTCTGTGCTAGATGATTCTGTGCTAGATGTTTGTGTGCTAGATGTTTCTGTGCTAGATGTTTCTGTGCTAGATGTTTTTGTGATAGATATTTGTGTGCTAGATGTTTCTGTGATAGGTGTTTCTGTGCTAGAAGTTTCTGTGCTAGGTGTTTCTGTGCTAGGTGTTTCTGTGCTAGATGTTTCTGTGCTAGGTGTTTCTGTGCTAGGTGTTTCTGTGCTAGGTGTTTCTGTGCTAGGTGTTTCTGTGCTAGGTGTTTCTGTGCTAGATGTTTCTGTGCTAGGTGTTTCTTTGCTAGGTGTTTCTGTGCTAGATGTTTCTGTGCTAGGTATTCCTGTGCTAGAAGTTTCTGTGCTAGGTGTTCCTGTGCTAGGTGTTGCTGTGCTAGGTGTTTCTGTGCTAGATGTTTCTGTGCTAGATGATTCTGTGCTAGATATTTGTGTGCTAGATGTTTCTGTGCTAGATATTTGTGTGCTAGATGTTTCTGTGATAGGTGTTTCTGTGCTACAAGTTTCTGTGCTTGGTGTTTCTGTGCTAGATGTTTGTTTGCTAGAAGTTTCTGTGCTGGAAGTTTCTGTGCTGGATGTTTCTTTGCTAGAAGTTTCTGTGCTAGGTGTTTCTTTGCTAGAAGTTTCTGTGCTAGATGTTTCTTTGCTAGAAGTTTCTGTGCTAGGTGTTTCTTTGCTAGAAGTTTATGTGCTAGGTGTTTCTTTGCTAGAAGTTTCTGTGCTAGATGTTTCTTTGCTAGAAGTTTCTGTGCTAGGTGTTTCTTTGCTAGAAGTTTCTGTGCTAGATGTTTCTTTGCTAGAAGTTTCTGTGCTAGGTGTTTCTTTGCTAGAAGTTTCTGTGCTAGATGTTTCTTTACTAGAAGTTTCTTGCTAGGTGTTTCTTTGCTAGAAGTTTTTGTGCTAGGTGTTTACGTTGAATCCACCTTCTACAATTTCTTTCAGTTATTTAATTAAATCTTTACTGTTCCCTTCTGCAATAAACAGGTCTTGGAGTCCAATCACACAGGAGGCTTGCCAGACACTTTGTACTGCAGATTTCTTATAGTAATAGTTCGGTCTGCTGCAATCTTAAACACAATTACAAAAGTAAAGTGTTACAGTATGTTAGTTGCACATGCTCTGAGGATGGTTCTTTTGATCTTCAGACTTGTATCTATCTCACCTGTGATTTGTACATGAATACAAAATAAACCACTATGAGCTAGGAATACTACTACTAATAATAATAATAATAATATTGAATTTAACTTCATATACAGTATGTGTGTGGTCTCTTATTGTTCCTCAGAATGTATGAGTCGACTGCTGTATTATTTTTTTTGCATTTGTGAATAGCAATTTGTTTTGAGAAATAAACGCTTCATGATATGAAATGTACTGCTGCTTCTGACCCACTGTGCGTTTGGCTGACCATCTGTTGTTTTTCTTTGTAAGGCATGTCTCTTCTGTTTTTTCTGAAAGCCATAGAGGAGAAGGCAGCGGTGGAAGAGTCTTGGCAGGGAAGGAGGAGTCCTGTGGAGCTGCTGGCTGCAGCATGCGCACACACACTGGCTTCCATCTCCGCTCAGAAATGCAAAGCACCTTGCAATATTAAAATCAATAATTACATAAATAAACAAGCACAATGCAAACAGACAGAACTTTGAACACAGTCTCCTTTTAAATCTGTAGGAATTTCAAGCAATTTTTGAAATCCTTTGTAGTGTCTCTAATTACTGTGTATTTACACGTAATTACAGTGTTATTATGCCAGTTACAATGTGCTTAATGTGTGCTTTACATATTTTAGCACTCATTGCCAGTAAACATGCAAGCCTCATGACATAAATGAAGTATTTTGTTTGTAATGCTGACAGCCTGTCGTTCGTTAAAGCAGTACGTTATACTCAGGAGTCAGAATCAGAAGGATTGATGAGTCTAGCTCTTTTTCATTCTTACCAGTCTTTAAGTGCTTTATAATTCTTCGAATCTTATAAACAAGTTACCAAGTGATAAAACGCTTTCCAAAGATTCATGGAAGCATTAATTACTGTTATCACTGTACTCTAAAGCCGTTACACTCAATAATTCAATGCCCACCTTCACCAATATATCCTGCAGGGAGATGACACTTACTGTCAATATGTGTAGGATTGAGTGCTTCTGTAAATTACATGATACTGTGGGCAGCTGATACTGCCATCAGCAGGGCACTCAGTCAAATGAATGATAATAGGGGATGCAATGACTCGTATTTTCCACTGAGCTTTTCCAATGGTAAGGACGGCTTTCTGTTTATTCGATGCTATACTTAGTTCATATTTTCTTTTTTTTTTCTTCTAAATGGTATGTTCACTTTGGTAGCACTTTACATTAAGTGTCTCTAATTACTATGTATTTACACAGCAGTTACTTAGTAAATACATCTGTACTTATGTATAGTTACATAGTATTTAAATGTGTAAAGCTTTATGCATGGTATAACCCTAATCCCACTAACTCTAAACCTAACTCTGACCCTAATCCCACTAACTCTAACTCTAACCATAACCCTAATACTAACCCTAACCCTAATCCCACTAACTCAAACCCTAACCCTGACTTTAATCCCGCTAACCCGAACCCTGACCCTAATCCCACTAACTCTAACCCTAACCATAACCCTAATACCTCAACTCTAACCCTAACCATAACCCTAATCCCTCAACTCTAACCCTAACCATAACCCTAATCCCTCAACTCTAACCCTAACCCTGATTTTAATCCCGCTAACCCTAACCTTGACCCTAATCCCACTAACTCTAACCCTAACCATAACCCTAATCCCTCAACTCTAACCCTAACCATAACCCTAAGCCCTCAACTCTAACCCCAACCATAACCCTAATCCCTCAACTCTAACCCTAACCATAACCCTAATCCCTCAACTCTAACCCTAACCATAACCCTAATCCCTCAACTCTAACCCTAACCCTGACCCTAATCCCTCAACTCTAACCCTAACCCTAATCCCTCAACTCTAACCCTAACCATAACCCTAATCCCTCAACTCTAACTCGAAACGTAATTCTAACCCTTTTCTGATGCAACTGTGTACTAGCATATGTTGTGCAAAATGATTTACACATTACGTATGTTGTAACTATGCATAATAACATTGTAACTATGAGTAAGTAGTAAGTAATCTTAAACACAATTACAAAGGACAAGTGTTACAGTGTGTTAGTTGCACATGTTCTGAGGATACTGAAGTAACTACTATGTAAATACACAGTAATTAGAGACACTTCATGAAAAGTGTTGCCAAAAAGACACTAGGGTACAGTTTACCATGCTTTTTTAAAAAACCCATCCCAGCCATACCTAGCCTACAAAGAAACTGCATATTCTTCAATTCATACAGTCATATGCTACTCATAGTTACACTGTAGCTACCGTTTATTAATAAGTAATATTATTAATATTTAGCTCAGGTTTCTGAGATTGGAGGATGGAAGAGCATACATTAAAAACAGGGATCGGGTAAACTTATTTGGTAGTGAACACATGTATCAACCAAAGTGCAAGTCCAGCGCAATGTGTGTTTTCAAGGGCATCCAATAAATCACAAAGATATTTTCAATTTAACCGTGAAACATGCAAGTGATATACAGGGCGTTGGGTCAGCAATCTCAAAATGCGAAGCTGTCTGTCTGTAAAATTGCTTACAGATTACACTATGTAGATTTCATTGGAGCCAAAATAGTGTTAGCAACGGGTTTACTGACTTTATTAAAAAAAAAGAAAGAAAAACCAGCACTTTGCCTCAATCTCAGCCTCAAAGGTAGACTGACAGCCGATCTAAATCACTTTCTATTCTCCATGAGCCAAATGTTTTTGTTTTTTTTATTTTGTTTATATATATATATATATATATACATATATAATTATTAAGTCATATAATTCATTATGTAATAGTATTCATTCAGAAATGACTGTGCAGCTCAGTGGACTGGCTGTGGTATAGAAACCCCATTCAGAAATGACTGTGCAGCTCAGTGGACTGGCTGTGGTATAGAAACCCCATTCAGAAATGACTGTGCAGCTCAGTGGACTGGCTGTGGTATAGAAACCCCATTCAGAAATGACTGTGCAGCTCAGTGGACTGGCTGTGGTATAGAAACCCCATTCAGAAATGACTGTGCAGCTCAGTGGACTGGCTGTGGTATAGAAAACCCATTCAGAAATGACTGTGCAGCTCAGTGGACTGGCTGTGGTATAGAAACCCCATTCAGAAATGACTGTGCAGCTCAGTGGACTGGCTGTGGTATAGAAACCCCATTCAGAAATGACTGTGCAGCTCAGTGGACTGGCTGTGGTATAGAAACCCCATTCAGAAATGACTGTGCAGCTCAGTGGACTGGCTGTGGTATAGAAACCCCATTCAGAAATGACTGTGCAGCTCAGTGGACTGGCTGTGGTATAGAAACCCCATTCAGAAATGACTGTGCAGCTCAGTGGACTGGCTGTGGTATAGAAAACCCATTCAGAAATGACTGTGCAGCTCAGTGGACTGGCTGTGGTATAGAAACCCCATTCAGAAATGACTGTGCAGCTCAGTGGACTGGCTGTGGTATAGAAACCCCATTCAGAAATGACTGTGCAGCTCAGTGGACTGGCTGTGGTATAGAAACCCCATTCAGAAATGACTGTGCAGCTCAGTGGACTGGCTGTGGTATAGAAACCCCATTCAGAAATGACTGTGCAGCTCAGTGGACTGGCTGTGGTATAGAAACCCCATTCAGAAATGACTGTGCAGCTCAGTGGACTGGCTGTGGTATGTGCAGAAATCCCAGCAATGGAAAAGAGGACATCATTATACTTGAGAGCAGAGGGGCACAACTCCTGAGCTTATCAACTAAATCACTAACAGATTAACACCTGCTGGGATTGGCTTAGTTATGTAATTAAGGGTATGGTTGTAGCAAATACCTGGACTAGAATGGCCCTCGCTGAACACCACCGGAAGAGTTGCACAGAGTTAATCATTCCAGTCCAGCTCTTTCTTCCATCTGCATTCTAAATTGTTTCATTGAACCAATTAAACCCCAATTCCGGCTGTAATGAAGTTATTTACTGCTTGAAATGGCCCTGCAGGACTGTGATAGAGGGGGCTAGACAAAAACCTGAACGGCTCCCATAACAATGTCAGGAGGGTGCATGGCCAGCATGGGCAGCCAGGTGGGCACTGATTCAACATCAGGAATCTGCAGATGGTGACAATAGTTCTGGAGGAATATGCAGGATAAATCCTCAAATACTGCTGCTTCTAATTCCTTTAATTATAATTGAGGGCTGGAAATCTGCAGTACAATCTGCTCTCTTGGATGACCCTCATGAGACTCTATTATTATTGGATGACCCTCACGAGACTCTATTACTATTGGATGACCCTCACGAGACTCTATTATTATTGGATGACCCTCATGGAGTGATATTATTAGCGCCACCTTATTACAGTGTGGTGTAAAATGTTACTTGAGCTCCTGATTTTCTTTTTATATTTCAACAATTCTATTTAACCAACAAGTCAAATTGCATAAGATGTGTTTCTGAGTGGCTAACTGTACACCCCTTCATCAGGATTTTATACCACATTGAAATATGTGTTGGGGGGCTTTGGCAATGAACGAAGCAGGTCTGGCTCGACTCATGATGTTTGCATCTCTGGATATGAAGCGTTTCCAGTTCCTATTTGGGTCAGATAAGGTCACAGCTGGCATTTAAAGAGACGTGTGTTTGGTAGCCTTTTCGGAAAGGACAATGCTTGGAGGCTGAACTGCTGTCTCACACTTAAGCCAAATTATACCACATGTACAGATTCCAAACAACCTAACCACGACAGATTGTGTTTATATGTACATTTAAAGCATAATTTTTCAAAGTGATCTTGTTATAAAAAAAATGGAATATTCATAGCAGTATGTATGAATAAAGGAATGGCCCATACTTACCATGGTTAATCTGGACTTGGCAATTAGATGGCTGTAGAAGGATCAGTCCTCTCCCCTGTGCTTGTGCTAATGGCCTGCAGTGTCTGAGGTGTTTTTATTAGTAAGAAGTTGGAGAGCAAGAGAGAGAGAGCAAAACAATGAAGCACTAAAAGAAGATGTTTAGGGAGCTGGCAGATCTAATAATTCTCACCTTGGAGTGTGTGTGTGTGTGTGTGTGTGTGTGTGTGTGTGTGTGTGTGTGTGTGTGTGTGTGTGTGTGTGTGTGTGCGTGTGTGCGTGCGTGCGTGCGTGTGTGTGTGTGTGTGTGTGCGTGTGTGCGTGCGTGCGTGCCGTGTGTGTGTGTGTGTGTGTGTGTGTGTGCGTGTGTGCGTGCGTGTGTGTGCGTGCGTGCGTGCGTGCGTGTGCGTGTGTGTGTGCTGTGCACACACGCACTGCACACACGCACGCTCACACACGCACGCACACACGCACGCGTGCACGCCAACGTGCGTGCGTGCGTGCGTGCGTGCCTGCGAATGTGTGTGTGTGTGTGTGTGTGTGTGTGTGTGTGTGTGTGTGTGGAATGAGTTTTAATGAGTGAAATCCTGCCAGGTCAGCAGCATGCGAGGATCAGCGCTTCACAAAGCAATCTCAAGGGCAGAGGGAAAAAACGAATTGGAGGAAACCGAAGGATCAGTGCCACAGGGGGAGATAAAAAGGTAGAAAAAACAGCTGAAACCTATTTGCAGAGAGCTGGGTGTAAAACTTGAAGACATTGCAATCTGTCACATTCAGCACACTAGAGGAAGCTGTGCTGGTGAGGCATACGTTATAAAAAGAAATGTAATATCTTTGATAATGTACATTCATACTGAATAACACCCCTCTTTGTTTCATTACCTCCTTCTCTCAGTTCAAATGCTCTATTGCTTGCTTAATCAGAAATAGAGAAATTATATTGAATTGAATGGAATTGAAATGCATATATATATGTGTGTGTGTGTGTGTGTGTGTGTGTGTGTGTGTGTGTGTGTGTGTGTGTGTGTGTGTGTGTGTGTGTGTGTACAGTACAGGGTAGCTAAGTAGTTATTCCTGTAAGTATACTGTATACTGAGGGGAAATTACCTTGAAGGCACACAGTTAACCTTCATTGATGTACTCTACTCCATGTACTGAGCTACATTTATGGTAAAATAAAATGAGTAAAATGAATTATTAAAAAAAAAAATACAACTAAATGTTTGAGCAAGAACTTTCTCAAAGGATCAAAGAAAAGTAATTCAATTGGTACAGCTCAAAATGAATTGCACAAGCATTTGTAAATTTAATTATACTTCTAGAATAGAAAAACACTATTAACAGAATACATGTTTTTATTCAATTCGACATAATTAAATAAATTATGTGCACAAATTATAATGCTATTAATGATCTCTTAATTAAAACTATGAAACTCTCTGAATTAAAAACAGAGTGATAGTGAGCTGAAGATGATGAGTATAATTGCACTGGCATTATTTCACCTGCAGAAGCGCAGCAGTAGATATAAGCCTTTTGTGATGAAGGGTCGTGAAGTCAACCTGATTAAAGAGGAAAGACGATTTTTCTGAACCCTATAACAAGATTTAACCCAAGCAGTGCATGTGTGTTCCATGCTGCTTTATTAATAATGTATCTCCATTCCTTCTTCAGCTCACACAAAGATTCTCAATTAGAACTTTCACTAGTCCATTCCAGAACCTTGATTGTATTCTTTTTTAACCATTCTGAAAAGTGCTTTGGATCACTGTTGTGTTGGAATGTTAAACCAAGTTTTGTAGCGGAGGCTTTCAGGTGAATGGCCAATATCTTTTGTTATGCTACCATGTATTGGAACTAAATTTCCTGTGTCATTCAAGGAAAAACAGCCCCATAGAAGGATATTACCAACTCCATGCTTGACAGTAGTTATGGTCTTTCCTTTGTATGTCTCACCAGACTTTCTCCAAACCTAAGGACTATCAGCTTGACCAAATAGCTCAATTTTTATTTAATTACTCCACAAATCCTTTGACCAGAACTCATATCCATCATTCAAATGCAGTTTTGCAAACTTTAAGAAATTGTCCTGTGGCTTTTTTCTTGGTCTGCAACCTTTGAGATCTTCACCATGCAATACTCGGCCTATGGTTGAAATGGAAACCCCAGTCCCATTTGCTGCGAATTCACTTTGAAATTCTTTGGCAGTCAATCTCAGATTGTTATTCACCTTCCTCACAATTCTTCTACTTGTTTTTGAAAGAACCTTCTTTCTTCCAGACTGAGGGAGCGTTGTGACAGTACTTGAACTTCTTGATAATAGAACAATGGTTGAAATTGGGATACCCAAATGCTTGGTAATCTTCTTGCATCCTTCTCCAGCTTTATATCAGTATACTTTTCCCCATATTGACTTATTGGTAATGACAGCAATCATCTATGCCTAACTCTTTTATACTCTCTAAGAATGTTCACCTACCATCCAGCATTTTCTAGACTTTTCTAGAATTAGGTTCTGTGTTATCATATTGAAATGTGTAGAACCTTGTAGACAGTACTAGCATAGCATCAAAGAGTACAAAAGTTTTTTCCTAAAATTCTTTGTTTTCGAGAAATTTCTAGAAATGATCAATTTCCACTGAGGTATGTAATACGTGTATTTATTTTTTTGGTTAATTTGGTGCTCTAGTAGGCTGCAATCCGTGAACTTGAAACTTGAAACCCAGGTAGAAACGTACCTGGTTATGAAGTCGTGTGAGTAGACCAAGATAAAGATCAATGAGATGCAATCTGCTCTAGACTGCACAAACAATCGCACTTATCTGATTAGCACAGCTCTGTTTGACTTGATGCTCTGGCAGGTATCAGGACTATATGAGTGCCTGGAATTGCATCTCCTAACAGGACTGCCTCACAGCACACTAATGAGATTAACACTGTTGACCCCACTTCACTTCAGCAATGCATACCAGCAGAGCAGAAGACTGTGAATATGAATAGACAATCATTAACATGAAAGCACAAATTCATTAGTACTTCCATCAAAAGCTTGAGCCAAAGGATACCCAATTCAATGGAGTAGCACTTTCTGTTTAACTGTGAGTGGCTATATAATCCTATTCAATAATCCTATACCTACCACATTCCTTCAAATTTAATATATACTGCATTCCTTCAAATTTAATATATACTGCATTCCTTCAAATTTAATATATACTGCATTCCTTCAAATTTAATATATACTGCATTCCTATAAATTTAATATATACTGCATTCCTTCAAATTTAAGATGCCCTCGAGCTGAAGCCCAAATTTCCTTTGGCTCAATTATGCATATGGAGGCAGTTTGTGGCCATCTCATATAGACATACTGGTGAAAACCACAATAAAGTAAATGACTATCGACAAAGAAGGCATGTCTGAATAGCATTGATTTATTGATGTGACTTCTTTGTGTCTTTTGTCAGAGGAAGTCATCTTGAAAAATAAACAAATAAATAAATAAATAAACAGAATGAACGTTACATTTTCCATCTTCTGATGTTTAAACTCGGGTGAAGGTCGAAACTATAATGTTAGTATATTCAGTGCACATGCATAATATGGAATGATACATATAGTACATACAAACAAACATGCATGCATATTGTAGGTACAGTGCATACAATTTCATATGGACCCATATAATAAAGGCTTATATAATAATAGGGGGGTGGAAACAATAACACTCTACATTGTGTCTATTTACTGTGCATTTACATAGTAGTTACTTAGTAAATACATGTGTACTTACACATAATTACAATGTTATTATGCATAGTTACAATGTAAATATTTTTGCAAGATATATGCAAGTACACAATTGTGTCAGAAAGGTTCTGTACCTGCATAATAACATTGTAATTGTGTGAAAGTATTCATGTATTTATTAATAAATACACAGTAATCAAAGACACAATGGCAAATGTTACCAGCAAATCTTAGTTTTTCCCATTCTCTCATACAGCACAGTATAGATCCATTTCAGTTTCCCAACCTCATTAGCAAATAAACCAGTATTTATGTTGTTCTCATTATATATATGTAATGTTGTTCTCATTATATAACCAAGAGAGACATTTTCTCTCCAGGACCCCCCCCCCCCCCCCCCCCGAGTTGTGACAGCCCTGTCAAGTATTATAGGCAATCTCTGTATACTCTACCTAATAGTTTACAATCAAAAAGTTTGAACCAAATGCAAGCAAGGCTGTTAAAAGCTGTATCCAAGTTGAACGCAAGTCTTCTAATGGAAAAAAACGTTGACTAAACTAGCTGTACTTACTCAAGGTGTTGTATCAGTACTTTGGGTCAACATGTAACTATCTAGCTGTCAGTTCAAGAGCACCGTGGCTTCTTCTGCGCTACAGCCGCTACAGGTTATTTTAATAGCCCTGAAAATGTATGACTGCTTCTCTGACCCCGCGCTGGATTGAATTTGTTGCAGCTTTTAAATTAGATAAGCATTGGTTTTCAATTTGAAAAGATGTTATTATCAAGCAATCACTAAAATCAATCACCCCACATGGTCTCAACTGTGGATTTATTTGCAAACCTTTGATTAAAAATGGATTCTGTTTGTGTTTGGTTGGATTGCTAAATTATTTAAGGAAACGGCACTTCATACTGTTAGCGTCAGTGATTCACTAGGAAGGCATTTGGAGAGGAGCATTTTTTTCTGATTTCTTTCAGTTTCCATGAATAAATGACACACTTGGCTGCATATCACATGAGGGCAAAACAGGCAGCTCAGAAATCAAGTTGTGCAAAGTTGCCGAACAAGAAATGAGAAAAATAAGGGTGAACTTAATAAGCATCACAACTTAAACTGGTTACTTACTCCCAGAGCATACATGTACTTTGACACTCAGAAAAGTGACAGGTGAAGAGACACGTAACCCAAATACAGTACTTTATCAGTAGACTGACTGTATTACACAATTAAACATATTTGTTATACCTGACTGTCTGGTGAAATAAATATCCTACTGTACTCTGGCTCAAACCACAACTACTCCCCAGCGTTATATCATTGTTTAACAGGTCTGACCAAGAGGCAAAACTTCTGAAGACATTGAAGACATTCTTATCGAAGTGTTTGTCATTTCGCTCATTATGTTTCTCCTTGTAAAACATATAGGGTGTAACATAACTGACATTTTCAAACGTTTCTATAGTTCAATATACACTTCAAACATCACGTCATGTCTCCACAGCCTAACCCACACATTCTCAGCCTACTCCATGCACAGCTCACAAAGAAATCATTTTAAATATATACTCATTTTAAACATATAATATTCTTATATTGCGGTGGAAACAAACAACACAGTTTAAGAGAATCCACGAATCTCTGTCTAATGGGAACAGAGCTTCATTAAGAACGAAGTTGAAAGAAACTCATACACAGGCGTCAGGTCCTACAGCTCAGACAGAACACAGGACTAATGCTTTGGGATGAACACTGTTGACAATAGACTGCCCAGCAGAGGAACAAAAAGCCCTTTATCAGCCCTGGTCACTATTTACCCCCAAGTATACTGCTGATTATGTGTTATAGAGTCTACTGTATCTCAGTGTGCGATTGTTCAATTGGTAGATTGTTGCATTCATGCACAGTATTGAAATGCCTGATTATTATTCATGGAAAATATAACCATTTTATTTGAATTCCCTCTAGTGTCATTATGGTCAATGTTTGCAACAGTAGATTCATTTTAATATGAATTCAGTAAGTCATTGATAATGCTTATTAGGCTTTCTAGTCTATGTATATTTCCCCTGTAAATAAAACTACAAAAGATTTCTGGGGCTCTATGATAGCAGCGCTTGTTAAATCTGGTCTGTGATTAATGTTCTCTTTGGTCTGACTTAATTGCCTGGTGAAGACACGACTGTGACCTGCGGCACCTCAGCGGTTGTTTTGATCATCCTGTACCCTGCTGGAATAAACCACAGCTGGGTTTTTTTGAGAATTTTACTGCACTGGGGAACTAATCTGGATTACAGTCGCCTCGAAGTACAAGCAGAGTGCTATATGTTGGGAAAATCGACCCCTTAGTTTTTTTGTTTGTTTTGTTTTTTAACAGGAGATCTGGTCCTTAAATACCACAGGTACTTCATTTAAAGCCCTATGGAATTAATATGATTGTAGATTAACATGTTGATCTGCTTCTTAAGGGATAAGTATGTGGTCAGCATGCTTCAGATAGTGCTGTATGATTAACAACAGTGCTGTATGATTAACAACAGTACTGTATGATTAAAAGTTTAACAGCCCTGCAAAGCATCGTGTAAGGATTACTTTTTAATTACATTCACTCAACGCAACAATTCCCCACAACAGCTCAGGAGAAGTGAGAGTCCGAGGGCATCCTGAGGTCTCTCGACTCAGCCAGTTGCCTCTTTACACCTAGCGGTGAGAGTCTGTGGGCATCCTGAGGTCTCTCGACTCAGCCAGTTGCCTCTTTACACCTAGCGGTGAGAGTCTGTGGGCATCCTGAGGTCCCTTGACTCAGCCAGTTGCCTCTTTACACCTAGCGGTGAGAGTCTGTGGGCATCCTGAGGTCCCTCGACTCAGCCAGTTGCCTCTTTACACCTAGCAATGAGAGTCTGTGGGCATCCTGAGGTCCCTTGACTCAGCCAGTTGCCTCTTTACACCTAGCGGTGAGAGTCTGTGGGCATCCTGAGGTCTCTCGACTCAGCCAGTTGCCTCTTTACACCTAGCGGTGAGAGTCTGTGGGCATCCTGAGGTCCCTTGACTCAGCCAGTTGCCTCTTTACACCTAGCGGTGAGAGTCTGTGGGCATCCTGAGGTCCCTTGACTCAGCCAGTTGCCTCTTTACACCTAGCAATGAGAGTCTGTGGGCATCCTGAGGTCCCTTGACTCAGCCAGTTGCCTCTTTACACCTAGCGGTGAGAGTCTGTGGGCATCCTGAGGTCCCTCGACTCAGCCAGTTGCCTCTTTACACCTAGCAGTGAGAGTCCGAGGGCATTC
Organism: Polyodon spathula; assembly: GCF_017654505.1. Lineage (NCBI taxonomy): Eukaryota > Metazoa > Chordata > Actinopteri > Acipenseriformes > Polyodontidae > Polyodon > Polyodon spathula. The sequence continues at coordinate 36,960,826 of NC_054550.1, forward strand.
TGAGGTCCCTTGACTCAGCCAGTTGCCTCTTTACACCTAGCGGTGAGAGTCTGTGGGCATCCTGAGGTCTCTCGACTCAGCCAGTTGCCTCTTTACACCTAGCAGTGAGAGTCCGAGGGCATTCTGAGGTCCCTTGACTCAGCCAGTTGCCTCTTTACACCTAGCGGTGAGAGTCTGTGGGCATCCTGAGGTCTCTCGACTCAGCCAGTTGCCTCTTTACACCTAGCAGTGAGAGTCCGAGGGCATTCTGAGGTCCCTTGACTCAGCCAGTTGCCTCTTTACACCTAGCGGTGAGAGTCTGTGGGCATCCTGAGGTCTCTCGACTCAGCCAGTTGCCTCTTTACACCTAGCAATGAGAGTCTGTGGGCATCCTGAGGTCCCTTGACTCAGCCAGTTGCCTCTTTACACCTAGCGGTGAGAGTCTGTGGGCATCCTGAGGTCCCTCGACTCAGCCAGTTGCCTCTTTACACCTAGCAGTGAGAGTCCGAGGGCATTCTGAGGTCCCTCGACTCAGCCAGTTGCCTCTTTACACCTAGCAGCTTGAGTGCGGATGTTGACAAGTTACCATCCTCTGGAGGACGATGACCAGCCCTGCAGTCCACTTGAACTCACAGATCGTCTGGCAAGAAGCGGTCATTGTTTGGGCAGGATTTCCATTCACTGCTCTGGCTCCTCTCCATAGATTGATTGTTACCTCTCTGGCTTGTTGTGAGATATTAGATCTTTCACAGTATTCCTATTTCCCCACAGAATTGGTCAAAGGGTACCAACATGAAATGTCATTAAAAATGAAATAACTCTACATGTGGTTCACGTTTTCAGAAGTATTGTATTTTATGGGATGTGGAAAAACTTTTTTATTTGTTTTCTGCCTGCAAATGGATTTCACGGTCTTTTGGGTGTATAGTATTTGCTTTTTTCTGAAATGTAACATGCTACAAAATCCATACTTTGCTTGCTTTCAAAATGTATTAGTAAGTTCACCATGGGGCGAATGCTATCAAGACAGCCCAGTGAACTGCTGGTGAAAATAATGACCCGATTCAAGTATTCTTGCTGGTGTTTTAGAGGCAAGACTCTCCCTCACCCAGCCCCATTATGCTGCAGGTAATTGTCAAAGCTTTCCATGTACATATGGGTACCTATTCAAATATGCCGTGAGGTTCTTTCTCCTCCTCAAGGTTCCATCTATTGTTCCGAAGGTACAGAATCTTTCTGATACAACTGTGTACCTGCATATACCATGCAAAAAGATTCACACGTATGTACATTATAACTATGCATAATAACATTGTGATTGTGTGTAAGTACACATGTAACTACTATGTAACTACCATGTAAATGCACAGTAATTAGAGACACGTCGTGTAAAGTGTTACTGATAGACCTGTATCTGGACAGACAGCTCTTTCATTCTGCTGTTTTCCCTACAGGAATATTTTAGTTTAAAGATATGATCTCTTTCGACATTACCTTATTAACTATGGAGCCGGTATTATTCACTGTCCACTGTCTGCTCATTGGGATGCTGTGATAATTTCTTCTGGTCTCATAGATATGGATTAAAAATGTTAATTAATTCTGCCTATCATTTTCAAGATGAATTGATTGTGAAGAACTGCAATTATTCCAGCGCAGGCAAAGGCAATTGAATATCAGCTCATTAATTCAACGCATTTACTGCACATAGTTTTCCAAACATATAGCTTTGAAAGATGCTGGACAGCAATGAAACAGCAACTAGTATAGTTTTTTTGTTAATTTTGTGTCTTTCAGTCATCTGTTTGTGTATTTACTGTATGCAATAGTATTAAAAAGAAATGTTATGAATACGATTACAAAAAGTACCACATGCATGTCACGTATTGATATGTATTTATGTGTGTGCAGTGTGCATGCTATTTTATATGTGTTACATACTGAATATAAAATAGCCACCATGAATTAGGGCACTTTCACTACAATAGTTTTACCTGTTGCCTTAAACATGTGTCGAGACTTGTCGGTCTAAAACAGCATTAGGTCATATTTTATATATAAAAAGAAATGTGAAAACTAAAGTAATTTTCTTTCACGGTTCTATGGTGCTGTTTTACTGAGAAATCTGGAAAGCAATATGATTTTATTAAGTAGTTCATGGTGTTATAATTAGGCAACTTATTTAGCAAATGTGTTGGACAAAATGTGCTCAGTTTGAGTGGGTCTTTACACAATTTCGATAAGTAGCTGTTCTTTCTAGTTAATTGCAAACTAATCTGGCAAACAAGTCTTATCTTCATCAGCACTTTAGGGATGTTTTAGTCATTTTTATTAAGATGTATATTATGGATTTAACTGGGAAAATATACACTGCCTGACTTCTTTATTAGGATGGGTTACTACTATCTGGTTGGGCCACCATTTATCCTAATCACAGCTCCTAAATATCGTGTGTATACATGTAATGGGCAATGCTGTGTGATACCCTGCCGTTATGGATTGTCGTCCCCTGTTGGTGAGTTGAGATGAGGTAAAATGTTCTAAAACCATGAATGCAAACGAGCCCAGCTCTTTTGCAATGTTGTTAAGACGCTTGCTTGTGGTGCGCAGGGTTGCTGATTCATGCCAGCTCTTTTGCAATGTTGTTAAGGCGCTTGCTTGTGGTGCGCAGGGTTGCTGATTCATGCCAGCTCTTTTGCATTGTTGTTAAGACGCTTGCTTGTGGTGTGCAGGGTTGCTGATTCATGCCCAGCTCTTTTGCATTGTTGTTAAGACGCTTGCTTGTGGTGCGCAGGGTTGCTGATTCATGCCAGCTCTTTTGCAATGTTGTTAAGGCGCTTGCTCTTGTGGTGTGCAGGGTTGCTGATTCATACCCAGCCTCCGCCCGGTTACACATGTATACAGTTACAGTGATTGTCCATATAATAATGCGAAGGGGACCTAAACTGTGGTTTAAAAGATTACAGACATATTCCAGTCATCCTAATGTTACAACAACACAACCACATGTGATATTGCTGCACATAATTACAATGCTCTTAAAGACACTTCATGGGTGGAATTACCTTAAAGTGTGCTGACATAATGATACCGTGGTTCAGTTCACAGATTGTCTAAAGAATCAAAAGAGGTGCAGGATATTTCAAGACAGTTTTATGATCATTGAAAAATTGACCAGTTTTTCCAATATTTTGAACTTGGCTGTGGTCCTAAGAGGCTCAGACACAAGCCCTGCCTTCGATTAAATACCCCAATCATGTGATTTCTACCCCCAACATGTGTTATACATTCTGCACTGTGCAATAAATACTCAGCCCATTGAACTCAAGCATGAGAAACTTCTTACTGTTTGCCTAAACAGCAGGCTGTGTAATGGAGAGATAAGTATGTCTCATGTCAGTATTATTAAATCAGCCGCTAGGAGAGAGATCCATTGCACCTGTACTCACCCGGCCTTGCCTTTCAGTTTCATACGAACTCCACCTCCCCACCACCCTTCTTACCATCCCATCCTCCAGCCAGTCAAGCTGTACCTGAGCTGGAATCTGAGCAATGAAGAGGCTAGACCACGTCTCCCAGGGGAAGGGAATCGCGGCCAGCAAAGTATTCTGTGGGGTTTTTTTCTATTAGTACGTTGCTGAATTTAATTGGTCTACAAGAAGAAAAATCTGAACCCATTTCTTGTGTCTGTGCGTCTCTGAATCATTAGTTACTGACCTCCAACCCTGCAAATGTATTTCATTTTACAAATGACCCTCCAACCAGGGATCCATTTGCGTTTAGCTGTTCCTCTTCCACGCTGTTTAAATAATAACCCGGGTCGCGTTGCTAATTTGCTTTTTGTTCAGTTCTGCCAAATTAACAGAAAATTCTTTACAAATAATAACAGCTGGGAAAAAGGGGAGATAGAAAGTTAAACTTTCAATGTGAAATGAATACAACTGTGTGTTTGTTAAGAAAGGACACAAAATGATGCGACTGGATCGTATACTACAGGAATGGGTAGTTTAGTTTTCTGTTGTTTTTTTGTGAGTGTTGTGAGTTAAAAATAAACTAAACATTCCCACAGTGCCTTTTTCTGCCTAACAGTTCTCAAGTGCTCTATCAGTTTGTATTTCCGTGAGTCTTTATGTCTGGTTCTTCAGGCACCAATTTAAATATTAACCCAGCTTCAGGTCATTAAGGTCACGCTTTTTAAGAAAGTGTCACGAGTGATGGATTGGGGTTGGGGTGCTTGTGAAAATGAGCTGCGTTTTGAAATGCATGAGAGCTTCTTACAGTCTAGCTGTACACATTGCTGCTGAGCGGGCCATTACTCTATCAGAGCACGTCGAAGTGCATTCACCGCACAGCGGTTGCGTTAGCCCAAGCCGTTGCATTTCTTCTCCTGCAGCACGTCCCTTACGAAGGTTTACTGAGCTATGCCGTGTTAAAATATTAGCATGTGTTGTCAATCTGACACACTGACACACACACTGACACACACACACATGCACACACACACACACACACACACACACACACACACACACACACACACACACACACACGCGCACACACACGCACACACACGCACACACGCGCACGCACACACAAACGCGTGCACACACACACGCGCGCACGCGCGCACACACACACACACACACACACACACACACACACACACACACACACACACACACATTTATTAAAACACCACAAGATTTGTTATTTATATCCTTTATATACTGTACCTACCAGCATGAAAACAGAAACAATAAGCTCTCCTGTGTGGAAATGTTAGACTGCTTTGTCTATTTTGACAATTTTCCAAGCTATATATCACAGCTGAAGTCCAGAATGAGATCATTTTAGTATGCAAAGTACCCAGCAGCTCTGAGCATTAGACTTTTGCTAAAGGCCGTAGATAAAATGCAAATGAGCTACTTAATATGCACATGACCTAATAATGAGATTTGGCAGTAACACGGTGGCTTACTAGTATATCTAAATAAACAAATCAAAGAATGCTGTCATCAGAATTTGACCTGTCCGAGAGGCTGCTGTGTACGTGCCTGATTACACTCTGTAACACAATTTTTGTTCCTGGGTAGTAAGTGTTATTTCCTAATTGCTTATGCCTCAAAAGTATAGAAAATGGCTATTATTCCCCACAAACTTTGCTTTTGTGACCAGGACAGTGATATTTCAAAATATCACTATTTCCAATGGGAAAACGGGCAAATGTGTGTCTTTTCGTTCACATAAAGTCAGAAAAAAACAACATATGAATCCAAATTAACATGTATTTATACTAAAGTAATACAAAAATGACTACAAAAGATTTAGAAGTGAGTAGTTTTTCAAGATTTACGATTATACTGTGAACACAATTAGGAAATAGCACTTACTACCCAGGAACAAAAAAATGTTTGTTACACAGTGTTATCAGACCCATATGTTTTAGCAGTGAGCCCTCCAGAGCCATGTCAGAGGAGGGGATCTGAACAATTGAAAAGGCTGCCTTTCATGTAATGATCCGAATGATCCATGGATCCAGTGAGCCGTGTCGTGAGAAATATGAAAAGATGCATAAATAGCTTGTATACAGATTTCCAGAGGCCAAGGCATTTGTCACAACATCAGACTTCAATTTGCATCCCTTTCGTGGGGCTCGGAGGGAGAAGCACATGAAATTACAATCAGAGCAAAGAGGCAGTAAGTATTTCTACCAGCGTGAGGGAAGTGAATAAAAATGAGTAGTGTTGTGTTAGGTGCAGCTACTAAAAATACACATTGATAATAGAGAGGATTGCTAGGGGTATGCACGCCACTGGGGTTGCACGTTCAAACACACGCAAGCTCAGACTCTGAAGCCAGCCTAGTTTATAAAAATGTCGAATTCTACATGTCACATCTACTGATAGAAATATATTAGGAGAGAGCTCTCAGAAGGCCGTGACAGAGCTCTACAAAGCATTAAAGGGACACCGTCTATAATCTCTGCATATTGAGCTTCTTGCCTGCTCAGTATCCTGATGATGTCAACGAGGCTCTATTGTTATTTCTACTTTGATTATTATTGATCAGCTTGTGGATCAAAGTCTTGCGCTAAGACCAGCAGAACTCGAAGGTGCTAACTTTGGTGTCTGAATGCGTTCATGTTTTCTATTTATTTTCTTTTGAATTTAGCGAAGCTCTTGTTTGTGTGAGGAGCAGTGGGTAAAGTGGGGCGGTATGCGTTGTATGCATACCGGTAAGAAACAAACTTTTACCAGCAAAAGAAAAAAAAATCTAGGGGGAAAAAATATTAATAAATGTCCTACTGCTGCAAAACACCCTGCCTGTATCTTTAGTCTCAAACAAAAAAGCTTTGACTTCAGTGCCTCTGCAAAGAGTGAGGGTGTTTCACCTCACTCTTATTAGTAGTATTTATTTCTTAGCAGAAGTCCTTATATTGTAGATGGCATTTAAAACAATGCATAATGCATAGTACTGGCTGGCTGTAAATAGTAAAACATCCCACCACCATACCGGCCCCTTTTTCAAACCACTCGAAACACTGGTCAGGGTTCTCACAACATGATTCAATAACCTTTCTTTAGCTCAGTTCCTCTAACAATAAAAAATAATAATAAAGAACCCGGCTGCATGCTTTTATTTTAAAAGTAACACAATGTACCTGCCATTTCAGAGAACTGTTTCCTATTCTGATTCTGTTCAGAAGAGCATCACCATCCGCATACAGAAAACGCTACTGGTACAGTCTTTTTTGCAAGTTGGCAGAAAAACTGATAATAACTCACACATAATAATGTATATGCATATATGCCACAGAAATGCACTGTGGGTGTAGAAAACGTATGGATAGGATGTGCAATGGGTAATTGTGGGATACAGCGTGTGTGTTTTTATGCTTCCTAAAAGATAACTGGGCTGTGAGGTAACACACATCAACTCGGAGCAGAGATCCTTCCCGTTTGAGGATTAGAGACATTGATATGCAGGCTGTGTCACAAGGCATTTTGCCCTTCAACCATAATTGTTTTCCTGAGCTATTTTTTTAAAAGTTTTTCCCCGAGTATTAAATATGGAGGCTTCAGGAAATAGCATGGCCTTGTTTTTTCAGCAGTCTTATCTTGTGGTAAAACCAAACTGATTATTTTTTACCAAGGCAGTTACAAGAGGAATTGGAATCAGTCTGTATTGCTTGAATGATTTTGCCTGCTTTTTTTTTTCTTTCTTCCTGTTGTAACGGGATCAGTAAATGCAGACACGGGGATACTGGGGTCACAGTAATTGTACGCTGGTAATGCAATGACGTTTTTAAAGACAGGATCCCCAGCAACTGACAATGCTGTATTTGTGAACAGATTTATTTTTAAAAAAACTCTGTACCACTTTACTTGTAGTGTCTCTAATTACTGTGTATTTGCAGAGTAGTTGCTTAGTAAATACATGTGTACAGTGTGTTCTTTCTAGAATGTGACAGATGGACAGACAAACAGACAGACAGACGAACATGATCAGCACATTACGTTCCCTGTTTTTTTTTTAATGAGAACCATAAAAAATATTTTCATTTGTTACAAACTGAACCCTTTAAATAACAAAAAAGACAGAACCCATGGACAGTGAAAGGCTGTTTTAAGAGCTACAAGCCTGGTAGTGGTTATTGATCACCCTCCACAAACACGTAGACTATTAGCAGACAATATTACTGCTGCAACTAGAAGCAGCTTATGAATCATGCATTACTGATTGAACAGCAATTTGAACTCTGTAGACATGAACTGGAGGTACAGCTTGACTCCATTAATCTTCATCTATAAAGACCTTGCCTTGTGCATGCACTAAACTGTTAATAAATCAACACTAAGGACTGGGGTCAGAAGATAATGTGTTTTCATTAGAAGACGCTTCGAAACATCTAGAAAAAGTAAAACTAAAGGTTTAATATTAAAGGCATTTTCTCACCATTCAGTACTTGTAAAAATCATTAAAAATAATAATAAGAGAACTGGAATGTGAACATACAAGCCATGTGTGCTGTAAAGTCTGCAGTGTAATTTTAAGTAATTAAGTTTCTATTCGCAAAGCATTAGCAGGACGGTAAATGCAAGTGCTGTCATGGAAATACATACGAGTGCTGCAGGAAGCTCCTTTCAGCCAATTAAATGTGTAAAGAAAGACATTGTCAATACGCTGTAATTGAGGAGTGCTGGAAACACAATTTCTAAATCTTACCCAGTATGTACTGTATTGCCATCACTCCCTAGCTCTCATATTTGCCTGTTTAAAAGACGCACACGCTCTGGTATATGTGTATTCCAGTAATACATCATTAATAAGTATTAATAAACAGCACAGACTCATCGCTGTGCAGATATTTCAGTATTCCAGTAATACATCATTAATAAGCATTAATAAACAGCACAGACTAATCACTGTGCAGATATTTCAGTATTCCAGTAATACATCATTAATAAGCATTAATAAACAGCACAGACTCATCACTGTGCAGATATTTCAGTATTCCAGTAATACATCATTAATAAGCATTAATAAACAGCACAGACTCATCGCTGTGCAGATATTTCAGTATTCCAGTAATACATCATTAATAAGCATTAATGAACAGAATGTACCCATCGCTGTGCAGATATTTCAGTATTCCAGTAATACATCATTAATAAGCATTAATGAACAGAATGTACCCATCGCTGTGCAGATATTTCAGTTTTCCAGTAATACATCATTAATAAGTATTAATGAACAGAATGTACCCATCGCTGTGCAGATATTTCAGTATTCCAGTAATACATCATTAATAAGCATTAATAAACAGCACAGACTAATCACTGTGCAGATATTTCAGTATTCCAGTAATACATCATTAATAAGCATTAATAAACAGCACAGACTCATCACTGTGCAGATATTTCAGTATTCCAGTAATACATCATTAATAAGCATTAATAAACAGCACAGACTCATCGCTGTGCAGATATTTCAGTATTCCAGTAATACATCATTAATAAGCATTAATAAACAGCACAGACTCATCACTGTGCAGATATGTCAGTATTCCAGTAATACATCATTAATAAGCATTAATAAACAGCACAGACTCATCGCTGTGCAGATATTTCAGTATTCCAGTAATACATCATTAATAAGCATTAATAAACAGCACAGACTCATCACTGTGCAGATATTTCAGTATTCCAGTAATACATCATTAATAAGCATTAATAAACAGCACAGACTCATCACTGTGCAGATATTTCAGTATTCTAGTAATATATCATTAATAAGCATTAATAAACAGCACAGACTCATCGCTGTGCAGATATTTCAGTATTCCAGTAATACATCATTAATAAGCATTAATAAACAGCACAGACTCATCGCTGTGCAGATATTTCAGTATTCCAGTAATACATCATTAATAAGCATTAATAAACAGCACAGACTCATCGCTGTGCAGATATTTCAGTATTCCAGTAATACATCATTAATAAGCATTAATAAACAGCACAGACTCATCGCTGTGCAGATATTTCAGTATTCCAGTAATACATCATTAATAAGCATTAATAAACAGCACAGACTCATCGCTGTGCAGATATTTCAGTATTCCAGTAATACATCATTAATAAGCATTAATAAACAGCACAGACTCATCGCTGTGCAGATATGTCAATGCTGCGCTTCTGAGGCATCACCGCATTTCACTTCAAACAAACATAAATGCACGTTTGATTTGCAGAATTGATTGCAAAGTTTTGAAAATGACACCACAGGCACCTGACTTTTACAAACCTCTTCAAAGAGCATTGCTGTATCTATAACGTATACACCAGCATGCAGCACATACACATCGTCAATTAGACATTTTTATTGCAATGCATTAAAAGTGAAGTTAATAGGTCATTTTATTTTTAAAATGTCATTCAGTTAATTATTTAAAAGATTGCACTTTCCCATGAATATTACAAAAAAAAATCTAATGGACTTTTCCTTATTTGTTTAGGCGCTAGCAGATATGCAGTGATAAACCGTCTTATCTGTAGGGTAAAGTAAGGTCGTCCTCCCAGTTTCTCACTTTCTACATATGATAATTGCGGGCTTGACAGAGAGATTCATTGATCACACAGTATGCTGAGTCTAAACCCTTGAAATAACCTCTATGGAGTGGATAGCGAACAATAATAAACCACTGTGCATCAAGCAGCTACAAATCTTGTTAAACACAAATTATTCGAGCGAACAGTGTTCTTGGGAATAGGACACTGGAGACAAAAAAAAAGACTGAATCTATCTTTTTAAAAGCTATTAGCAAAACCAACTTTAATTAACAATTTCCCAAAGCGATCCCATTTCCCGACCCAATTCTGCTTCCCTCAAAATAAAACCTGTAAATGACTGATCTCTAGCAGAGTTACTCCATTTGCCAGCACTCTAAGATGAAGTGTGGATTGGTCCAACAATATAAAAAGGCATCAAGCGGAAAAGGCACACAGAGACACGGGAGATCTCCACATCCATTACTTAATCATAAATCTTTTACAATTTCTATAACTGACTTTCACAAATTCACTATGTATTACTTGCAGCGTGGTAGCCAATCTGGGAGTGAAATTACTGAGCACCTCAAAAACACCGCACCCTTATCCCAGCTCCGCACCTTTCCTCCAGCTGCCAGCAGAGACAGGTCTGAACAAGGGTCCCGAGTTTCAACCCACTGTCAGGACCCCACTATGAAAGGCCTCTACTGTCGGACTGTAAAGGAAGCTAAAAGCTTTATCCAGTGGGTTATCCAAATAGAACATATTCAAGAAGATCCCTGTCATGGTTTTGAATGATGCTTACTGACGACGCCTCAGAAATGCTCCAGATTTCAGGGCAATAGTAGAGGAATGCTGCAACATGGAGCGTAGCTGTCTGCTGTGGCTCACATGGCTTCCCCATTGCAAGCCCTGAGTGCTCTTTCATTCAGGCTCACCTTGCAGGGCATTCGGTGCTGCCTCGATCTTGAATTGACATCACGCAGTCAGTGCTGGAAATGAGGTGGCAGTCAACTCAAAGCACAGCACAGACACAAAGATAGAAGCATGAACGAGTAACACTTTCCATGAAGTGTCTCTAATGACTGTCTATTTTCACAGTAGTAACTTTGTGGATACATGTCTATAAGTAGCAAATACATGTGGATAATTACAATGGTATTGTAGCGATCTGTGCATTTACGTTTTCTACTGTAATTCTGCTGTATTGTGTTCCTTCCCCCCTCTGTGTTTCCCTCCGTTGCTTGTCTAACTGTGTCTCTGTATATGTGTGATTACTAGCCTGCGTGTGGTGTCTCCTGTGTCTCCACTGTGATTGACTGTTGTTTGGGATGTGTGTAAATTCCGGTAACCGCTTACATAAAGGGGCGGAGCTACGCTATAAAAGGGTGCTGCTGTTGTTGGTCTTGGAGTCAGAAGCAGTCAGAGCAGTGGACTCCGAGAGGGTGCTAGAGCCAGCGTCCTAAATAAAAAAAAATGAATTGAACTTGAACAGCGTGGCTCTCTGTTTCCTGCCTCCTTGCTGAAACACTACAGTTTTATGCATCGTTACAATGTACTAAACATGTAATCCTAAACGATATGTGGAAGCACACATTTGCATCAGAAGAGGGTTAGGGTTATATCGTGTAAAAAGGTATGGTAACTAGGCATGAAATGATGATGTGTAAGTACACATGTATTTACTAAGTAACTACTATGTAATTAGAAACACAATGTAAAGTGTTCCTGGAAACACTGCAGTAGTTCAATTTGTCTGTCATGAGTGGCAGAAATGTATTCAAGACCTGTCAATAATTCAAGTGTGCATAATGACAGTGTCACGCCATGCTAAACAGCACTGCGAGCGTGTAGATATCCAAAGTGAAGCACTCTGAACATAGAGGTGAGCAGAAGGGAGTTCCTGGGGGTTATAACAGCAGATTACTTCACTTTTACTGCAGCAATCGACAGCAGCCGAGTGGAGGGAGTCCTCTGGATACATCTGTATGAAATCAGGAGCGTTTCTTCCACTGGCGTTTTAATGGCACATTACTCCTGCAGATCTTTGTGTCATGTTAAATGAAATGATGGGGGGGGGGGGGGGGGGTGTTTGTAAATAGACACTGATTTGTTAAAACCTCAATAAAATCTTAATGAGATAATAAAAGTAAAACGGCAGCAACAGATATTCAAAGCCAGATTTATTTGTACATCTTCAGCGAGTGTCACGAATCACTGAATAAATATTTGTATAATCAAGGCGCCAGGGGAAATGATTTTGAGAAGCACTGCAAGACCAGCAGTCTGCTAACTGGCCATGAATGTCCAGTCACTCAGCACAGCAGGGTGCAGTGGGATGTTTGTTAATTGCTCTGCTCCCCATTAATTAAGGAATTTGTTTATAATTACATGTGATTTCCATAGTTACTGCCTTGCACCACAGTGCTTATAATTAGAAAAACAAGAGTTGACTGTAAAAGTAACCCAATAGGAAGCTCTAAACCGATGCACTGTGCAGTACATGCAGGCAGCTCATATTGGTTAGACTGCATCACCACGCAAGCTTTCCGTCAGAAACTTCATCGCAGTCTGAGATAACCTGCAGTTAAACTGCAAATGCTCTTCACCCCAGGTCACTGCATTTCCTCTGCTTTGAAATCCCATTGACTTGCCCTACTTCAGTGAGCACTCAAGTGTTTCTAAGCTTGTCACTGTCCTCCCCCCCCACTTTACTTTCTCACAAATAACCCCAGTTGGGTACCGACCTCTGAAACAGTCATGTATCATCTGTTTTGTTTTATTTATCATTCAGCTTCGGCTGTTTTTGCTTTCCTTGCACAATTTTGGAGGTCTTGACTTGAAGAAAGCTTTCCAAGATGTAAATGACTCTCCTGTGTTGGGTTAAGAAAGAAGTACAGCATCACCGAAACATCTGCATTTATATATTTACTGATTGCATTCTTTATTTAGACATAAATGTAGGCTACTGTGGTTGGAAAAAAAAACAACCTGAAAAGAGCTTTGCCCGTGGTTTTAAATTACTCTCCCACGCACAGCAAGGTCTAGTCACATATTAATTTGTTATGCAAATCACTGAATCAAACTAAAAGAGCGGCAATAACTAGGAAAAAATTAATATTTGAAGAATGAAAGTAGGGTAACTCTTAACATTAAGTGTCTCTAATTACTGTGTATTTACACAGTAGTTACTTATTAAATGCATGTGCTGTTACACAATTACAATGTTATTATGCACAGTTACAATGTACTTAACATGTACATCTGTTTGCACACTATAACCCCAACCCTATTCCTAACCCTTAACCTTATCTGGTGTACTTACATATATTGTGCATAAAGATTTACAATCAGTACATCTCCTAGTGTGCTATGTATGCATGCTTCTGTTCATGTTTATGTGCCTATGGCACCAGCCACTAGACCTATATTGGACCCAGTATGTGAAGAACTATTCTCACTGGCCCGAATCACAGAAATCTTCAGCACTGGAGAAGACAGAGCTTTCCACTTGAACAGCCAATTGCAGGCCGTTCGAATCGCTTGGCCAGTCAGCATGGTTTTCATAGAATCGCTGATTCGATCAAATGCAAGGTATAGAATCAGTTTCATTTTTTTTTTCACAATCTACGTATAATTTCCACTTCATTTCTCATCATTGCTTTTATTAATGGAGAGTGCATCGCGTAAGTCTTTATCTTTATTAGTGAGTAGCTGCTTAATTAGGTGTAATATATTGTGGGTAGAGACAGGGCCTGTGTGCTTTTAGGCAGAAACATTGCCCTGCTGCTGGGGTGTTTTAAAATGTACTCTTAACTGAGATTTAATACAATGATTACAGATTCAGGAAACAAGTCTTTAAAAAGGCTCTGCTGCCAGGGCAATGCGTATAGGAATTATCTAGTGGCCTTTGCACTTCTGCAGAGTCAGTTAAGAGAAACACCCGGGGTTGTTCAGCACATCGATCTTCAGCGACCCCTACTGTTCGAAACAGAGTCTTCCCAGCCAGGCCCTCGTCTCCAAGTCCCAGCATGGTTGTACTGTCCGCTGCTTGGGATCCTAGTGGAAGAAGGGAGATTGGCTTGCTAGGAGGTAAATGGATTGCAACGGTGAGTTAGCATTTCAAATTGGCTAGAAAACCAGACATAACATTGATTTTAAAATAATACTACTACGACTAATAATAGAATTGATGTTTATCACATTTCTATTTTCAGCTGTGCCATATACAGTAGCATCTCAGTTAAATATATATCCTAGTTAACCTTCTAACAGTGACAATAACAATTTTACACACTGCAGTGAAAGAATCATTAGTGGACTCACAGATGCACTCAAAGGGATCATATTTATTTCAAGTCTAGCAAAGCCATTGATTTATTTTTATTTTATATAAAATCATAAGGTTAGAAAAGGGTATAATCAAGCAGACATAACAGCATCTTACTCCAGGCAGAAGAAGTTAGAGTTTTACCACATTAGAAAAGTAGCGAAGTATAACGTAATTACTATAAGGTATCAACTGTGAATTTACATGTTCCCGCTCTTATACGGAGCTCAGATTACAAACTTGAGCTTCTTCATTAAACAACTGCCACCCACTAGTGCCACTGAACCCTCTTCAGAAACAATCAGCCGGTCAGACACTGTTCTATCCAGTCATTTCTGGACTGCTTTTTTAAGAATGGACATTTCCGTTGCATGTGAACACAGTGCCACAATATACAATATAAATTGACAGAATAGAAAACTGGTAAAGAAACTCACACATCACTGCTGGATCAACCAAAGGGTTGTATAATACTGTGACAGTGGATCAATTTGGAACTGCTTGGGACTGGACACTGCGGGGGGTGGTGGCGGGGAGTGGGAGTGTTAGTGTATTGCTGTGTGTGTGTGTGTGTGTGTGCTGTCCTGTCTTCAGACATTCTGAGGGTGTGTGAGCATCTTCCGATCTCACAAGCCTAAAGCTAGATTCGGCCCAACTTTTTATCCACTCTGCTCGGTGTTCGCTGTTGCATGAGGAAGTGAAGGAATCCCTGCTGGTTTCCCCCCCCCCCCCACCCCAGGAGCGTCAGAGCCAATGTGACGCCCCCCTTGGGGTCGCCAGCAAAGTTCAGCCGCTTTGCACAGCCAGGATGTGAACTGGCGCCGTCGCTGTGTGTCCCAGAGGCAGGTTTTAACTGGATGAGACACTTGGGGAACCCTGTGGTAGACATTTCAGGGAAAATATTGCTATACTACCAATTTTCAATTCTATACAGTATGTCTTCTCTTTACAGTTTGAAAACTCTTTGTGGAAAATGTATAAACCAGGATATTGACCCTGGAGTCCTGAAAAAATATTAATTTGATAAACCCAAGCATGAGAAATATTTATTTGACAAACCCAAGCAAGAGAATAAATCATGTCCCATCATGCCTGGGGTGTCTGCAAAAATCATTAGAGGTTGAGATAGGAAGTTTGCAAAATGGCATCCGTAATATTTAAGCAGGATAAATCCTACTCAAAGCAGGTATCATTAACACACTGCATGAACCTTTTCCAATTGCAAAGGGGGGTCTGCGTATTGGTGGTGAGTGTGGGGTATATTGCACGCCGTGGGACTGCAGCTGTTGCTGAATTGCACGCACTTTGTTTTTTGCAGCATTGCTGAAGCCTTGCATGCATTACCGGAATTAGCAGATTGCATTTGCTGATGTGACTCTGTCTATTCCCAGCACTTCCACATGAGACTAATAAAATATGTAAATGGCTTCTGCAGTTAAAGAACAATAGGAAACATGGAGCTCTGAGCCGGTACAAGCCAGCAGTAATGATTAAAGCAGCTGCTGGCTCAGTTACATTTCTAATTGTAGCCTCGAGAGCAATGAGCAAATTCTCCAGCTTCCCAGGTTCATTTCAAATGAGCTTCCAAGAGCCTGCTTGGAATGCTAGAATCCACACAGCAACCCAAAGGAGTCCCTTCAAATATTTAAAATCTTTAAATATTTTCAGAAAGTTTGTTGCTTTGTTACAGACTTGCAGTGTCTCTACTGTTCTTTCTCCATATTGCCGGAGCATGAGCATTACATTATTATTACAACACGTATTTCCTGCCTAACACCTCTAATGATCTCTCACCTCTAATATAACTGGTGTTGTGGGTTCAACCTTACATTTTCACTTCTGAAAAAAGAAACTTAGCAGATGATTTTTCCACAGGTACCTGACTCAGGCAGTTTGATGCTTTCTCACGTCTGTGATGCTGTGCTCGCTTGCATTGTAACACAGCCCTTGGCACGGTATACATAGGAATGGCATAGAAAGAGCACTGCTTGCATAATGAACAGCATCACTCTCAGTTACAAGGTACACAATGCAGGGTCATTATTTGGTAACTAGTGTACAGAGTAACTATTGGAAACATTGGATAAATAATACTTACTGAATTTAAAGATTGCAGATCACATGTACAGTAATAGAGGTGGCTGATACTGTGTCCCAATGCCCCAATTGTAATACACTTCAGCATCAAGCGAGTGTGTTTCTGAGTGTTAGTCTCTGTAGAAACAAGGGGTGACACTTTAAATGAAGTGTCTCTGTGTATTTACATTGCAATTACATAGTAAATGCATGTGTACACCTCACCACAATGTTGTTATGCATAGTACTTAATGTGTAAATCCTTTTGGGGTTAGGGTTAGGGTTACAGTTTCAGATCGGGTTAGGGTTATAGCATGTAAAAAGTTGTATACATTGTAACTATGTATAATACCATTGTAATTATGTGTAAGAACAAAGTAACTACTTAATGTAAAGTGTTACTGGACAAGATCACAATCCACGGTGGATTCAAGGCATTCATATATTCCTAAGTGACTCCATGAGACTGTGGATTGACAGGTTAGCTAATAGCATGTGTGGGGACTGGGAGACACAGTGGAATGATTGCTTTCTAGAACACCTCTGAACCCAGCCAGTGGCACTAATCCATATCGCAAACATATAACAACCGGCAATGCGTTTAAGAAAATAAATCCTGTTGTTCTCAGTTCACAGTTAGATGTTGCTGAGTGTCTGTCTGCTGCAGTCCCTGCTCCCTGTCATGTAATTGACATGCTCTGTGAAGCTCTTACAAGCAGCAATAACCTAGGATTTAAAATCAATGTTCTTACCTTTTATTAGCAATGCCAGCATCAGCATCAGTCTTCTTATTGCTGTGCTAAAGATCTTTGATTGTCGGTACTAAATTCAGAATGCGTTTCCCGACTACAACACCATAAAGATTAAATTCCTGTTTCCTGTCTCAATGTGTACATTTTTTTGGGTACCACTTTACATTAAGTGTCTCTAGTTACTGTGTATTACATAGGAGCTACTATGCACTTAATATGTACTGTTTCTGCATGATATAACCCTAATCATAACTGTAAACCTAACCCTGCGCAAAAACATTTACATGTCAAGTACATTGTAACTGTGCATAATAACTAAGTAACTACTATGTCATTACACACTAATTAGAGCAACAATGTAAAGTGTTACCATATATATTGGATTCATATATCACAATGTATTGTAGAACGCTAAATATATTGTGTGGGTGTGTGTGTGTGTGTGTGTGTGTGTGTGTGTGTGTGTGTGTGTGTGTGTGTGTGTGTATATATATATATATATATATATATATATATATATATATATATATATATATATATATATATAAATAATAAAGCAATTCACTGCGATTCATCCAATATATAAGAAACATCTTTTTTCGGGAAGGGCATTACTCTAAGTGTCCCTACCTGAATTCAAACTGAGAAATGAACTCAGTTTTCAATGTGCATGTTTAAACTGTGCTCATCAGTTTCCTGACAGTGTCCCTCGGAGGCCCTGGGTAGGAAGGTCCCAGTCTTCCTCTCCTCTTAAATCAACTTGACTGCCCTGTACAGACGATCCCCAGTGCTGACCCACACACTGGTAAATTAGCTTGACTGCCCTGTAAGGATGAGTCTCCAGTGCTGACCCACACAGTGGTAAATCAGCTTGACTGCCCTGTAAGGATGAGCCTCCAGTGCTGACCCACACAGTGGTAAATCAGCTTGACTGCCCTGTAAGGATGAGCCTCCAGTGCTGACCCACACGCTGGTAAATCAGCTTGACTGCCCTGTAAGGACGAGTCCCCAGTGCTGACCCACATGCTGGTAAATCAGCTTGACTGCCCTGTAAGGACGAATCCCCAGTGCTGACCCACATGCTGGTAAATCAGCTTGACTGCCCTGTAAGGACGAGTCCCTAGTGCTGACCCACACGCTGGTAAAAGCCTGGCATTCCATTGACATCCTGCTGCTTCTCATGTCAGTTCCAGGACCCCGGCACTTGCTTCTAGATGGAGATGCTTTACGAGTCACATTGTTTCCCTGCTGTATGTTGACAGTCAGTAAAATATGACTCGAGGGCTGGCATGTATATATTTCTATATTAAATCAAGCGCTGGATACGAAGAGTTTGTATTTATTCTTTCACAGGTAGTATCATTGAATAGCTCCATAAAACAGAAGAATGATGTGGTTCATAAAGTGGAACTGTACTTGATTGAATTCACCCCTTACTGACGATTGTGAATGTCATCTTTTAATTAAAGAACGTGTAATAATAAATATACCACGGTGTGATCCGAGAATCGTTCTCCTCCTCGGCTCTTCAGCTCTCTTATATTGTGCTTCCTTGTCTTCATCTGCAGCTGCTCTGCCCTTTGTCTTCACTTGGGAACCTGCAAAGGTTTTGGCCAACTTCAGTTCTTCTTGACATCACAGGCTTTGCTGAGTGACAAAATAGATAGAGGGTTATGAATGGGTATATACTCCCCGTTACAGCCGACCTAATGACGTCCACAAAACAACATCATATTTTCTCCTTTTTTTATTGTTAATGTTAATATTCAAAAAGAAATACCCTGGGGTTGTTGTGTTCGTGCTTTGTTTAAAACTGTCGGCTTGTTGTGGGTGTGGCAGTGCGAAAGCTCTTGAGATATAGATATATATATAGGTAATTGGTGCTAATTGGGGAGTGGCCATGTATATAAAAGGAACCAGAAATCCTTTGTTTGTTGAAGGAGTTTGGTGGTGAGTGCTTATGCTGTGATTTTTAGACTGTCTGGCAACTTAGTAGTGAAGGTTAAGTGTTGTTCTTTTGTTTAACCCTTTTATTTTGGCCAGCGTGCCTCTGTCTCTTTGCTCTGGTGTTTTTGTTGTGCTTGTCTATAAACAGAGCACACAGGGTCTGCTTCCTGCCATGCACCAGCCTTGGCCGTGGCGGTATCCTTTCACCTGGGTGCTCTGAGTGCTTCACGGGGCATGTTAATCCATTCAAATCACTCCAAACTGAACCCTTTAGAGAGCTGTGTGTCATGGGGTTGCAGAGGATTCATTCAAATACAACAGGCTTTCTGACCCACTGCTGTAGTGAATAACAGAAACAGGTGCTGCAACAATGAATGAGGAACATATGCACAGTGTGCTTTAAAACACTCGCAGCCTGAAGTGTTGCATGACCTTTCCCTTAGGTATAGTTCATTTTTAACAGCGTCTTCTTTAATCTTACCATAGTGAAGTTGAAGTGCATTTTAAACAAGCGGGTAGGAGAACCAGCACACCTTCAGTTCCAATAAAGTAATTGTCATGCTCCAGAGGAGGAATGAGTAAAGATGAGGACATTTCAATGCACTATTGAATAATGAATACATGTGTACAAAACCGAGGACTGTCTTATCAGTACTGGACCTGATTCCACAGAAACCAGCTGGCAAGAAAAACAAAAAGTTTTTAAACCGTAAATTAGGAAAAGCACTTGGCATGAAACCTTGAACTGAGATTGTAGACTTTTCCGTGCTGCTGTATTTACATTCTGCTTGCAGCTCCCACTGTACAGAATCATTGCAGCTTCACAATTATTATCAGTTCAAACTTTAGTTTAAGAATCCATTTATAAAACCTCTATAAACATGTTTAGAAAAGCCTCTACGGTTATTATAATCTTAATGAAATTGTTATTAAGTATTAGTAACTGTAAGGTTTCTTATAAATGAGTTTGTTACAAAGTTCTTATAGTTCTGTATTGGGTAACAGTTTGCATGAAGTGTCTCTAATTACTGATTATTTACATAGCAGTTACTTAGTAAATACACCTATACTTACAAATCATTACAATGTTATGCGTTGTCATAATGTACTTAATGTGTAAATCTTTTTTGCATGATATAGTCAAGAACTATAAGAAAACGATTAGGGTCAGGGTTAGGTTTTGAGTAAGGGTTAGGGTTAGGTTTAAGGTTAGGGTTAGGGTTAGGGTTAGGGTTAGGTTTAAGGTTAGGGTTAGGGTTAGGGTTAGGGTTAGGTTTAAGGTTAGGGTTAGGGTTAGGGTTAGGGTTAGGGTTAGGGTTAGGGTTAGGGTTAGGGTTAGGGTTAGGGTTAGGGTTAGGGTTAGGGTTAGGGTTAGGGTTAGGGTTAGGGTTAGGTTAGGGTTAGGGTTAGGGTTAGGGTTAGGGTTAGGGTTAGGGTTAGGGTTAGGGTTAGGGTTAGGGTTAGGGTTAGGGTTAGGGTTAGGGTTAGGGTTAGGGTTAGGGTTAGGGTTAGGGTTAGGGTTAGGGTTAGGGTTAGGGTTAGGGTTAGGGTTAGGGTTAGGTTTAAGGTTAGGGTTAGGGTTAGGGTTAGGTTTAAGGTTAGGGTTAGGGTTAGGGTTAGGGTTAGGGTTAGGTTTAAGGTTAGGGTTATATCATGAAATGAAATGGGACTGGCTCATATTAATACTGCTACTCCTTAAGTTTTCTGTCCAATGTAGATATAAATTCTTCCAGTCTCTCTAGCAGTTTCCAGTTGTTTCCATTCTTGGTAGACTTGGTTTCCAATATCCTATGAGGATCTGGTTCATGGACAGGAAACACTCTATCCAGGTCTACAGATACAGAAGGTGTGTGCAAAGACGAAGCACCATCCTCAAACCATGCCCTGAATTAACCATGGCCTTAATTGGAGGTATTTTTGACAAACCAGGGAGCTATAAAGAGATTTGTTGGCTTTGTTTTAAATTGTTACATTTGCCAACGATGAAAAGTCTTAAATGGTTTTGGATTAAGAGCACCTTATTGAATATTTCACCCTATGTCCATGATTGTTATACGAGTGCTGCTTTGGTTCATTGTGACTGCACTATACTGTTAAGAGGATTATAAGATCTTGGATGGTAAATGCTGGTGCAGCTCAGATTTGACACATTTCTACAGCTGCTAGGCTGGGATTTCTGATTCTAGATTCAACAACTACCTCGTAGCAGAGCTCCTCTACCTGACCCCTAGGTGTTCTGTACAACACATGGGGATTCCTAAACTTTAAACAGCTCTTAACAAGGGAAGGCATGCACTTGGTTGGGGTGTCAGCCTTTGCAAGTCATTTTAAATGAGGACAAATCTGCAAAAAGGATCAGGTGTCAAAAAGAAAAGTACACAAGGCGACCAATCAAGAGATTTCCTTAAAAAAGACAAGGAGGTGTACGAATTAAATGTTGAATGGAATGCATGGATCATCCTGCACCTTTCATTCATGCTGTGTACAATTCAAACGTGGCATGGAAGTTTTAAAAAAGAGTTTAGGATCACAGATATTTGTTAAGCATGCTATCCAATGCACTGTAGCCCAACAGTTCCAAGCCTTTGGTCAGACTTCAGCTATTTTCTCTGCTAAAGAGTTGTCGAGGGATTATTTAATTACTCCATGCTCTGAAGTACTCCGGTCCCTATCATCCTGAGAATGGGACCTGACAGGCCAGCGCTGACTGAGGAGCCTGTCAGTTTGATAAGATGAGCTGTAAGCTGAGCCGGGAGACCTTATTAGCCAACCCCCCTGCATCGATCAGAAATAACAATCCTCAGCATGTCATTCTTCTTTGGATGTGAATTGGCCAGCAGTAACTGATAATCCACATGAATCATTCAGGGCGGCCGCAGCGGCAGATTCCATATGAACAACGCGCTCTGGTACTGCAGATGCGTCACGTGTCTCTGCAAACGAGAGGCTTCAAAGGAACGACAGTTGCGAAACTAAGAAGAGATAATAAGATAAAACAATACGTGGATCTGTGATATACTGTAGTTATCTGTCCGGAAAGTAGTCACAATGAAATGCATGCCATCACTTTGAAAGGCTTCCTGCTCAGCAAAAGCCTGGTCCACACCACGCCTATAGTACCTCATGAGCAGGCACAGATTGTACTGTAGATGTCAGTGTTGCATTGGCTTTTGCTAGCGGCTGTGCAGGTTGTGTTAAAAACTAGAGCAGGAATGCACACATCAAGAAACTTGTCGCGGACACGTCATGTTTAACATTGACGTTTTATTGGCAAGGTTTTAAATGTCCAAAGTACACAATGGTGTGGACACCCAGGACATTCTGTTAACATGGCATTGATGCATGCTAACATTGGATAGATATAGACACTGTACAGTTGCTCTATGAATGGGTTAATTTGAAAGTTGCGTAATGTACTGTTGTTTTGTTGTTCAAGGCTTTCATGTTCTCATAACAATACAATCTTGACATACACTGTAGATTTATTATTATTATTATTATTATTATTATTATTATTATTATTATTATTATTATTATTATTATTATTATTATTATTAATTGTGTGTGTGAATTGTAGAATTTGCATTGATCTATTCAGAACATTACTTCTGTTTCATAACAGCATTTGCAAACACAAGCACCAGCTCACCTCTCTATTAGAAAAGAGGTAATTAGCTTTTCATTTCCTGGAGTTGCTGGACAGGTGAACATTACCGCAGAGGCACAGTTTAGTTTGAGTCATTCTTTATTCATGCAGGTGGTGTCTCGAGGGGGAAAAGCTAAAATATATTTTGGAACAAAACAGTTCCAATGAATTAACACCCCCCAACATACAAAAGTGTGAGTGATGCTTTGTGGGCAATGGAAAGCATCACAAATTTAAAATAAATATTTAGAGTCCAATCCCTGATTACCTTGTGGAACACCACATTACTTCCAGAGAGTAAAGTTTCAAGGTAAGAGCAATCAATACCCTAAAAGAAGTGTTGCTTTTGTTCTAGTACCTTTCAACATTGCCCCTCACTGTTTTTAATTAGCTCATTCCTGGTTGCTCTCCCTGGCAGAGTCTATTGACTACCTGTCTTCAGGTAGATGATGTTGGAGTCCTGTCTTCAGGTAGATGATGCTGAAGTCCTGTCTTCAGGTAGATGATGTTGGAGTCCTGTCTTCAGGTAGATGATGTTGGAGTCCTGTCTTCAGGTAGATGATGCTGGAGTCCTGTCTTCAGGTAGATGATGCTGGAGTCCTGTCTTCAGGTAGATGATGCTGGAGTCCTGTCTTCAGGTAGATGATGTTGGAGTCCTGTCTTCAGGTAGATGATGCTGGAGTCCTGTCTTCAGGTAGATGATGCTGGAGTCCTGTCTTCAGATAATCTTCAGACATTTCTTGCGATCTCAAGTGCCGAGTAGAAGTCTCATTTTTTGAAGATGGGTGTTATAAATAAAGAGGTGGAGCGGGCAGGAAAGAATGGCTTTCCCCTTATACAAGTTTTTGCCTTGGCAGATTGGCACACTTCTTTTCCAAAGAGCCTTGTTTATAATGTGTATTTACTGTGTATTTCCATGTTTAACCATGGCCTTTTTCATGGTTCCCATTGCATTTTCATGCTTTCACTGTGCTTTACTGCACTTTGCTAGGCTTTCACAACACATGGAGAAGCTGACCAGGAGGCTGAAACCTCTAAGTAGGATCCCTGCTGACTATAACAGCATTGGTGAGGAAGTAACCACAAAGGGATGTATCCCTTCTGAGCAAGTACACTGACATGAACGAAGGAGGATCAGTTTCTTCATCAGTCATGTACGGGTTCTACTCAACATAATATAAAGTGGTACAGAGACCCTACTACACTACTATAGGCATTCATTAACGAACCTCTTTGAGTTTGAGAAAGCAGAAAGATGTTTGGAGAACACAATGACAGTGGATACCATTAACAGCTTGTCAGGAACGCTTGGTTCCTCAGCGCAGCTCCTCTGTAAACATGCCATCACCCCTTGTGTTAATTATCTACAATTTCATTTAAATGTCTTCATTTCTCCCGGTCTCTCACGGGCTCCAGTGTTGGGCATGCATTGTGCTTTTCCAGTAATAGATGTGTAAATGTATGCATTGGTATGGGAATAGAGGAGGGGTGAGGGGTGGGGGTCACACCAGCAACAGAAGCAGCTTTAGTTAAAACAAAAAACAGAATATACATGAAGAAAGACAATTTCTGCAAAACACCCTTTGCATTGAAATTCGCAGTGCCTCGTGCTGACAAGTTAACCAATAACATTCAGGTTTACATTACTCTGTCTTAATTGTCCATACTAGCTCACCTAGTGAAGGCACTACTGCACTGAGTTTGGGGTGAGTCATGTGATCAGGAGCTTGCTGATTCAAATCCTGCTTGTGCTCTCCAGTGTCATGAGTTGCAATGCTGCTATAAAGTACAAAATGGGGATAAATTGGGTAGAGGACATTTCAAGGCATCAAGAAAAGCACTCAAGACCATGTTTATCTTGTGAAATATGCTCACATGTAATTATTGTATTTTGAATGGCATGCTGTTCTGAAGGTTGTATGGATATCAGATAGAAATCCACAATCTTGTGGGCTGTGGATTATGTTCCTGTCCAAGCTGCTACAATAAGCCTATCCTGTAAACTACTTTGATTTATTATTTATAGTATCAACAACCAGAAGAAAAAAAAAAACTACTACAATCACAGAAACATGGAGGAGAGAAATGAAATATGGCCATGGGGAAATCAGCAAAAAGAAAAATGAAGTGATAGGATAACTGGTGAGGTCATAAACTGCGAAGCCATTGGGGGGAATAAAATAAATAACAAAAAACAAATACTGTGAAAAAAAATAAATAAATAAAATGCTGATGAAAAACATTTACCTCAGGACTTGTGCGCATACTAGCATCGACTGGAGCAGCAGAACGAACGATACAAAGAAATGTACAGAAAGGTATAGAAAGTGCAGTCAATGCTCACATTAAACTTGAAGCAGTCTAGTTGAACACATAATACTTCATTTCATTTCTCTGCTTTAGGCAGCGGTCATGTGATTTATTTTTCATGAATTGTGAAAAGAAATCCTTTTTTTTTTATTATCACCAATGACTGATAATTTCTAAAGCTGCTGTAAAACATGTGACTATTTGTTGTTTGAATGGGGGGCCAGACCTAATTGGAGGGAAAAGCCAGGTGTGGAATGCGGTCAGGTTAAATGGGTTTATTGATTGCCAATGTAACCTGACCATATGTGTAAATGCCAAATATAAAGAGCTAGGTAAGAGTATCGCTGTTTGTAAAGTCCAGGAAAAGGATAGGAACTCTCCTCCTCACTTTGCTACAGCTTGGATTCTCCCTGCTCTATGGAGAGATGGATACCAAAAAAGCAAGTCTGTTCTTGACCAGTTGTATTTGTATAGTCTCTGCTTGACCAGTTGTATTTGTATAGTCTCTGCTTGACCAGTCGTATTTGTATAGTCTCTGCATGACCAGTTGTATTTGTATAGTCTATGCTTGACCAGTCGTATTTGTATAGTCTATGCTTGACCAGTCGTATTTGTATAGTCTATGCTTGACCAGTCGTATTTGTATAGTCTCTGCTTGACCAGTTGTATTTGTATAGTCTCTGCTTGACCAGTTGTATTTGTACAGTCTCTGCTTGACCAGTTGTATTTTTAGAGTGGGTCGGGGCAGTCTATTATTAGTATGCAATGATTCACTATTCTATAGGATGCCAGAGGTTTCCATACATTGTGTTTTGTTTTACAGAATGATGACCATCATAGAAGCATGGATTTTCCTTCCTAGGAACCTGACAGAACTCCAATTCCCTGTCTCAGCAGTGACTCCCTCGCCAATCAGTCCCACATGGCACTGCATACTGTACCTCCCCAGACTGACAGCTTGCAGAAAAGCACTTGTAAGTTCTCAATGCTCCCCACGACCTGTAAGTCATATGTTTTAAATGTTATTCCACATTGTTTCTAACAACAGGTGATTCTGAAGTTTCATTACACTGCATTTGTGACAAGAATGCTAAACAAGCTTATGTTAAGCACAGCCCATGCAAACACGTATTACATTGGGAGGACTGGAGATGCTTTGGCAGTCAACGTGTGTAAGCACTAGACTTTTAATGAGGCTTGAGACTGAAAGAAAAAATGAACTGATGAAATATGGATAAGTCGTCTTATTGGGACTAAACCTAATTATGGCTACTGTTCCCTAAGTCCCATTATGTATCTATAACCACTGCACGGTCACTACGGTATTGCAGTGCTATTAAGATACACGGAAAAGTGTAACAAATACACATTATCCTGACCTTGACAGTTTCACCCCAAACAATTCACTTCATCCTAACAAAGTCAATCAATATTCCGCTCCCCCAGCGGGCCGATTGAAACATCATTCCTCTGTACAACATTTCTGCAAAGCGATACACGGCATCTTTGCTATTAGGATTGTCTTTAAGTGGCATAAACTATAACTAAGTGTTGAATCAGTGCTGAACTAATCCAATCATGTATTGCTTATTTGTTCATTTGGAGCAAATCACACTGAGTGCAGTCAGACGAATGTAACACTTTCTTGTTTTCTTTTTAGAAATCTGGATGAATAAACACAACATCAACATGTCCTATTTTCCTGCTTAATAAACTCCCCCAGTGATTATTTTTTGCATTGCGCTCTGTGCTTTTGCTGCTCAGTGTGTGCGTGCGTGCCGCTGCTTGTTACAAACTCCAGCTTGGATTTCTTCCCACCACTGAAAAGTGTGTTTGATTGTTTACCGCGTGAGCACAGTGCGTAATAATTAACATCATCACTGACACACAGCTGTCTTTAGGACGGGCTGCACAGCTTCACTAAACAGAGGAATATCTTGTAGTGCCACTGCCAATCTAGCAAGATAAAATCAAACTAGAAGCATGGGGCAAGAACAATAGGACTCCTCAAAACCCTCTGTCAATATTGTCCTCATGAATTGGGCAAACAGTAGCTTCTGTCTTCTTCTTTCAAAACTGTCAATAGAACTTTAAAGCACAGGACTTACAAGAATAGTGCTTGTGGTTTTCTTTCATGTTTGCATAAAGCACACATTTCAAAAACAGGAAACAGCATCTTTCAAACAGCTCTAAATAAATCACTGTTTCACGTTTGTTACCTATTGCATTGCAGGTTGCCTTGGCTGTTTCCACTTTGCCCTATTCAATGCATATATTTCTTTATTACAGTTTATGAAAAGCAACAAAACCAAAGAAGAAGAAGAAGTTCATTTTCATATGTACACAAGATTGATATTTGAATGCGTTATGAATGCTTTTCAGAAAAGAAGGTTAGTGACCCCCTGATAACAGATAACTCATTTAAAAATGCAAGGCCACTCATTTTTGTGAATGTGAAGTATTGCTAAAGTCTTCTTAAAACAATCCACCCCTAGACGTGGTGCCTCCCGCTGTATCAAAACCGTCTCTGCAAGCCTTGGTATCAGGACAGGGAGCTGGTAAAGAATAAAACCCTGTCACCTCCTCTCCCTGCTTAGCCACAGTGTATTCAGCTCTCCTGCAGCCAGTCCTCCCCTCTTGTTAAACAGTGTATTCAGCTCTCCTGCAGCCAGTCCTCCCCTCTTGTTAAACAGTGTATTCAGCTCTCCTGCAGCCAGTCCTCCCCTCTTGTTAAACAGTGTATTCAGCTCTCCTGCAGCCAGTCCTCCCCTCTTGTTAAACAGTGTATTCAGCTCTCCTGCAGCCAGTCCTCCCCTCTTGTTAAACAGTGTATTCAGCTCTCCTGCAGCCAGTCCTCCCCTCTTGTTAAACAGTGTATTCAGCTCTCCTGCAGCCAGTCCTCCCCTCTTGTTAAACAGTGTATTCAGCTCTCCTGCAGCCAGTCCTCCCCTCTTGTTAAACAGTGTATTCAGCTCTCCTGCAGCCAGTCCTCCCCTCTTGTTAAACAGTGTATTCAGCTCTCCTGCAGCCAGTCCTCCCCTCTTGTTAAACAGTGTATTCAGCTCTCCTGCAGCCAGTCCTCCCCTCTTGTTAAACAGTGTATTCAGCTCTCCTGCAGCCAGTCCTCCCCTCTTAATCAAACGCTTAAAATGAACTTATAGAGCTGCAAATCCAGATAAAGAGGTGGGAGATCAAGTCTCTTATTGTTTATGAAGAACTTTTAGCTGTTCCAAAAATTATCTTAAATAAACTGGAGCCCCAGCTTTTTGTTGTTTGGTCTCATTGTTCGTGAAGTGAAGGACGTGATTAAAAGGTATATTTGTATTGTATTGCATTGCATTGCATTGCATTGTATTGTATTGTATTGTATTGTATTGTATTGTATTGTATTACATTGCATTGTATTGCATTTTATTGCATTGCATTGTATTACATTGCAATGTATTGCATTGTATAGCAGTCAGTCAGCAGTGTTAGGATTTCCACCCCAATAAACTCAAACCCCAAATAAACTGCTTCTCAAGGTTCAGCATTCCTGCGGTGTTTCTTGCCTCTAATAGAAGTGCAGATAGCTAGAGCAATTAAGAGTCTATTCAGGGTCTTTCTGTGTCTTTTTTAGGTCTGTTGCCGTCATTATAGCGAGAATTAGTTTGTTCATTTATTCATCGAGGACCTAACAAAACCAACTGCGACAGGCTCCTAGTGTGCGTTACATGCAACACATGTCACCCAATCAATATACAGTCACAACCATGTTAACATGCCTACTTACACACTTTACATGCAAGGGGAAAAAAGACATTTCATAATGCACAGACATGTGACCTCAGGGATAAGATCAAAACTACTTAATCATTTGTATGTAATAACTAGTCACCGTCAAGCAATGTAATTGGATATCTATCTAGTTGGTTGAGGGAAATGGATTCAACCTTAGAGAAAAATGGAGTAACTACAAGGCTCGTTATTGGATTTTTCCAGCGATGTTGGCAGTTAGCCTCAGGATATGAGTGTCTGTGGGCTCAGTTTACAGCATGGGGAATGTGCACTGTGATTTAATTTGGTGCAAGCTCTCCTGTCTGTATCTGCCAATACCTCACTGTTTCTGAATACTTTGCATTTCAGTGTTGTAAGGGGCTTCTGAGTAAACCATTGCTTGCCCAGCTCGCTCAGTGTTGGCAGTTGCTAGCATGATTTGTATTTACATGTGCGATTTACAATGTAATTCCGCAGTCTCTGGCTAAGAGAACACCCCTCGGGAAGCAAGCCAAGTGATCTCTCAGCCGAAGTGTTCTTTAAGACAAAGTTCACCACCAGACACAATATGATACTTGTCATGATGTATGTGCATCAACATATGACAAAGTAACAAACAAACTAACGATAATAGACTGTCAAACTAAATTAACACAGCACCCCTACACACATTAGAAAATGCAGCAGCAGCTCTAGATTCATTATGAATACCTGTACAGGAGCAATATTCAAGACATGCACAACATTATTTAACAGAACCTTTAAGCAACTCACCAGAGTGGAAAACATCGAATTGCTCCGCGGCTTGTGTCCGATTCAGGTTTTTTTCAGGAGCGCAAACAATTTCCAACTTGTTGTAGCAATTGTAGCAATGAGGTGCACTCTTGGAAATCAATATACAAAACGAGGCCATGATATGAAGGCAGCTTTGGGAATTTTTAATAAACCAGTCAGTATACCTCAAAATACAAAATAGCACTGTATCAGTTGAGACGAAGCGCTAGCAGTGCCAAAAATGTGTTATTTTAATCGAGGTTCCTGTTCCTTTAGGCGGAGCATTTACAATGGGAAAAATCTGCACCACATAAGGGTGTTCTCTTGGGCAAATAGGAGGTATTCCTATATGTGGAGACGACTGTACTCACTGTACTGAACCACACATGTATGCTAGTGTGCTAGTTTAAAACCATGTTTCTTTTACTTAAATTTAACTTTAACTACATGTGTGAGTACAAAAATAAAATAAATAGTAAAGCCATGAAAGGTGTCTTGCATAATCCAATTCCCTGCCAAGAGTTTCCTTAAGATTATATTACAAGAGCAAAAACAATTGCGAAAGATGAGCGCTTTATAATACACAGAGACGAAGCAGAGCTGTTCTGTCAATATGGAAATACAATTTTATACACGAAAGAACTCCCGATGACTGGTATCTTTAGGACAGATGTTATTTTCTGACAGAGCTGAAAAGGCGCAGTTATAAAATACTGCAAATATTTCATTTCATTATCTCTTCACAGCAGCCTTCTCCAAAGCATCTCTTCAAATACAACTCGTGTATTTGCTGTGCTTTACATGGCTGTGCCTGTGGCTTGTGCTGGCTCCTCCGAGGTGCAGGTTCAAAGCAGATTCATTTATACACATAATGGCCTGTCATAAAAACCAGCAGCTTTGAAGTCTCGGGGTCTCCACGCTCTGACACTCTTAATTAACAGTCATTGTTGAGGGCTGAGCTGCTTGATTTCTGCTGGCTTGCTTGACCCAGTTTGTTAGTTAAAAGTGTTCATTTTATTTTGTTGGTAACACTTTATATTAAGTGTGTCTAATTACTATGTATTTTCATACAGTTACCTAGTAAATACATGTGTACTTACACATAATTGCAATGTTATTATACATACAATGTACTAAATGTGAAAATCTTTTTGCACATTATAACCCTAACACTAAACCTAACCCTAACCCTAGCCCTTTTCTCAATTGTTCATTTATACAGGGGTTAAGAGTGCATGGTGTGGGTTCGAGTCCAGCCACCACCTATGTATTGGGATGCCTCTCATAGAGGAAATCCTACCACTTCATCGAAGCATATCGTACTTAACACAGCATTTCCCTTGGCTTAAGACATCATCCATGGCTTCTGTCAATATGTAGATTTGAAACCCATTTGTAGCGTGGCATGCCAGGGGACAGGCTGTGAAGGTATAGTGTGAGTGTATGTGATTTACACCCATTGAAATGTGAATTA
>NC_054550.1:36999418-37071918 GCF_017654505.1 Polyodon spathula
TTTGGATACTGTCCTCACCCTTTTGTATTACTTTATTGTCTTCCTAAAATAAAATAAATTATCGCGGCTCAGCTCATTAGACCCACTCTCTCTTGTCATAATTATTTTTCTTTTTTATAGAAAGCATTTAAACAAATCTTTTTTTTTTTTTTTAATCTGACAATTCTCCATACCTCCCTTTCAATCGTCACCATCTTTGTGCACAGTTGAAGTGCTTGAGTCCCTCTGTGATACATTTATTACAATTTCTTGGGCAGGGATTATAAAAATTTGAAATAAAAACAACGGTAGTAGGAAATACTGTAGCCACCCCTCTTCCAACTGCTTTAATATCATAGATCTTTTTGCATGCTATATGTAAGTACAGAGTTGTATCAAAAAGTGCTAGGGTTAGGATTAGGGTTATATCATGCAAAAAGATATATATACAGTAATTAGAGACTCTTAATGTAAAGTGGTCCCCAGAATTGTATATGATTCGGAGAACATAAGCATGGGAACCAGACAACAGGAAATGAATGAGCGGTAAAGGTTGGATATCGCTGCCCTCGGGGCCAGTTTCCAGGACTTGGGATTGGCTTAGCTGTTCAACAGCGTGTTGTAAATTATAACAGATACTTTCAGCTGCACAGTTTTCTTCGTTTGAGCCAAGTTTCAACAAATTTATCAAGTTGTATCCATTCAATTTCATTCCCGCAGCTGATAAATGACACAATGTACGTGAATAATAAATATCAAAGCCATCGCATTGCTGTTGAAAAAGATTTCACGGGGGACAAGCACAGCACAGGAAACATTAAGATAAGTAATGTGTTTGTTCTAAACACCGCGCGGCGCTCGGTAACACTTTAACATCAATTTACAGAAGGACGCAAGATTGCAGTTATAAGCTGGTCATAAAAGAAAACATATTTAATATCCTTGTCAGAACTATCCTGTCCCCAGCCAATTTAAGGTTGTCTCTGAAAGCCAAGATTGAAAACATGGCCTGTCACTTCTGGATGAAATCCTGCACTTAACCACGAATGGCTAAATCATAAAAACGGCTTCTAAACTTCTAGAGATTTCTCTATGCCATACAATACTTACTAAGAAGAAAAAATATGGTATAAAATCTCAGCATTATCTTAAGTAATTTTGCTTAGTTGTAGCATTGTCTCCCATAGCTATTACACACTCAGTAGCCTTGAATTTAGAAATCTGTTCAGCCGAAACGTTTGTCATTCTGTTAATTACGAAGGTGTATTGTTTCTGGTTCAGTCCTCTCTTCCTGGTGGAATGCTCCTGCATTTTAAATGAATTGATTGAGTGATTGATTCATTAAACAGTGATATTTCTTTCAGATATTCAAGGGCCTCCAGATCTATTACGAGTCATAATAACAATAAAGTCACGAATCAGGTACAAGATGGAAAAAAAGGGATTGAAAAGAAAAGCAGTCGGGAGAGAAAGCACAGCAGAGTGAAGAGACTAAACAGAACTTGATTCAATTATACAGTCAGATGTGCGTAGTGCACTAACCAAGACCTGTCTATCACTCAGCAGCTATGGAGAAACCAGTCTGGTATTCAAGAGCGGGAAATGCCATAAACAAGTTAATTTCATTATCCACATTCTGATCCATATTATCATCATAGCGCAGGTGTTAACGCCTTCTTATCTTATCCTCAAAGTTACCCTGAGCCTATAATCTTCATATCCCCATTACTCTTGTCAGGTTTGCATTGAGTTTTAGTAGATGCCACTTACACAAAATATCTGTTCTTGTGAAATGGATTTGAAGGGTAGCTGGCATGTTTTAGACATTAGAAATATCATTGTTGGGACTGGATGGAATAAGCAGGTCCCACGTTGGCGGGAGGGGCCAGTTGTATGTGACAGCATTATTTTTAATAAATATTATGTTCATTCATGAAATATCTTGAAATACTTATTTTTACACAGTGAAATGCCATAAAATAAGCCCTTTTTCTACCATGAAATCCAATGAAGACTGACAGGCAGGCTGTTAAAAAAACCAGCAAGTTACTTGAGGAACTCCATTATGTTTCAGCTTCCCGTCTTCCTCTCTGAGAACTTCCTATCAGATATAGAAACAAACGATTATTTAACGTGCCAGCATCACGCACTTCCTTTGAAATACAGCCAGGCTGAGCCAATGGCATCACCCGAAAGACAAAACACTCTGCAGCGCAACGTGTTCAGATTTCAGAAATGACTTGCACAAGGCAGTTAGAATTCTTAATCCTTACGCTAGCTAATCATCACTAGCTAATTACCAACATACACCCGAAATGGCTAGTTGTACTAATTTGCAAGTTTCGCAGGTAAGCAAGCAGTGTGTGGGCGCATTCATTCTTCTACCATAAGATTACAGTTTCTAAATGAAAAGCCCACAGAATGTAATCAGTACTCAGGGGATGATAAATTCACACACTGTATCAAATTAAATAATTAACAGAGGAGGCTGCTGGTTCAGCGTGCTGGCAGTGTGAATAATGAATTGTTCTCTTGTTGGTTTTGTTTAGATTCTACGGTTAAAACCCTCCCCTCTCCTCGCCTCGAAGATCCCAAGGTGACAGGATTAAAAAGGCAAATAGGTTTGAAATACTCAACGGATTGAATAGAGCTACTTAGCATACCTGAACAGTGTGTTAAGTTTACAATGTGTGGTTAGGAAACATAAATACAAATTTAGAAGCGCAATTTAGGACACGCGATTTTTTTTTTTTAAATAGGTTGAATCTGAACAGTAATAAGGAGTTATGCAGATTTTACAAGCACGGTCATAACCCGTCTTTCTGGTACCATGTCACTTCCTGTGGTAAACGTCAATTTCCATGGCATGGTTAAGGTCTGGTGGACCAGGGACATGAGTCTGACACAGGAAGCAATACTCTACCAGGAAGAGCTGAGAGTTTTCTATATTTACGGAGGGAAACTTTGAAAAATAAAAGTACAAAAGTATCTATATTTAGATCTTAGGTTAAAGATCTTAGGTTTATGTGATAAACAGTGGGGAAAGCCAAGAGACTGTTTTCAAGGTCAGGTGTGCAACCTTTAATTACAGAGGTCCATACATCACCTGTCAGGAGCCCCTGCCCTTCCTCTGGCCCCCTGAGACAGCTTGCGGGTTCTAAAAGTAGCACAAAGCAACGAGTAGAGTGGTTACAAGCATTCAAGCAGAATCAGAATGCAATGGGGATTCATTCACAGAACCTTATGGAGACGGAGTTCTCTAAACAGCTTGTCTACCAGTGTACTGGAAATGCATTCCCAGCAATGGCACAAACAGGGAGTGGTCCTGATGCAGCAGACATTCAGTCAGCAAGTTTCAACAGGGTTGTTGACCATAATTGTTTTATGGACTCTTGTGGTGTAACAATGACTGGTTGTATTGCAAGTCCATGCTCTGAAACTCCATGGTTTGGATGTGGTGCCATATACTGTACCAAGCTTATACTGTACTAAGTGTGATCTGGTATAGTTAACTGTAGTTAACAGATGGGAAAACCAGACTGACCATGGTTTATCAGTTTGTACATGAGACAAACATTTCTAGATTGTAAACATAGACAAGGGACTTCAGAAAAAAACCTTTGTTAAACCTTTCAAGTGGAAAGGTAAACATTAATTCCCTTGAGCTGACGGAAAAAACAGGGTGATCTCCCATTCCAGCATCAAGCAAGTCAGAACTGAGGAATTGTAGAAGACACTAAGAGCAGAGGTTCCATTCACTAGGGATCACATTGGCCTGCGCACCTCAGGACTGCAGGTTTCATTCATGCCTAGGGACAATACCAACATTTCTCATCTATCTACAAACAGGGACTTTGAGAAGCT
Source organism: Polyodon spathula (assembly GCF_017654505.1). NCBI lineage: Eukaryota > Metazoa > Chordata > Actinopteri > Acipenseriformes > Polyodontidae > Polyodon > Polyodon spathula. The sequence continues at coordinate 37,003,262 of NC_054550.1, forward strand.
ATCCAATTTCTGCCACTTTGCAGAGCTGGCTAGATATCTTTTTTGAAAGTAATCCTGCATGCTGAGAGAGCAATCCCAGTATTAAGTTCTCCAGATGAATAAATGAAGGGCATATCTGAGGAAGAGACTATTAACTATTCAGGGCCACCAAGATATAGTTAGCAAGGGATCTGACTGGGAGACAACAGGCAACAAATGCCCTAGGTTGGAAGTCTCTGAGGTCCCATTACTGTGACAAATTTAGAATAAAACATTTCCGAGAATGTAGCAAATTATCTGAAATGTTGCTATAAGCAATCTCTAGTGTTTATTAGCAGTGATTTCTAATTTAGTGTAATCTAAAAAAAAAAATTATTTAATACATAATTGCCTCATTTTATTAATATTGTCAACTCGGAGGGGGCTCAGGGGTTGGGAATAATGAGCCACAGCCCTTCGCCTCCACACTTTGAAAATTAGGAAAATGATATATTTCAGTGGAACCAATAACCTGATATTTTTGTATTCTCTGGCATTGTGCTGTCCTAGGAAGGCTGTGTTGTCTTGAGAGGCCAGTTTGCAATGGTTTCGTTCTAATCTGCCGTTCTGTGTCTAATCAGATTTTCCCATACTCACATTCTCGACTCGCAGTGCTGCTGATAGGCCTTCTCTCATTATAACGAAGTCCTGTGGAGAATCCCCCTGAGGACCTGGAACACTTACAAGCAAATCTCTCCTGATGTCTTTCCATCACGGCACTTCCAGTAAAACCGCTTTGTCTTGGATTGAAGATGGGGTGGTTAATTTCCCTGGTCATGTGTGTGTCACTTTCCTTTCTTTCTGTGGAAGCTACCTGACATGATCTCGTAGTCCCCGATCTATAACTATAATTCAGCTCCACTGTGCATCACCTCTCGTTACTGGGTCAATTCACAAAGTTTTAGATCACAGCACTTTTGAGGTGCTTTCTCGGATGTTTGTGAAGTGGGTTTGGAGTTTCAGAGCACCCTCTTTGTGGCTGTGCCTCCTGATTTCAGAAAGGTGCAAATTTCCAAAAACTGGTTTATTAGACTCGTGAGAGTTACCCTTTAAACAAGGGTAAAATACTTTCAAGTATACCAATCAAACCACAATATCATTTTCCATAAATCATGTTCTGAGAATGTTTCAACAAATGTTGTTGCATTGACTAGAGAGGTATGTCTAGACCGATATCGACCTTGACCGACAGATATCAACCTTGACCGACAGATATCAACCTTGACAGACAGATATTGACCTTGGTTATAAATCACAGTAGCCCTCTACTGTAAAGTAGTTTGATCATCCTGTTAAGTAATTAGTACCAGTAATTAATTGCTACACTTTAATTTCCATGTCTTGATAATGGCTAGACTGTTAGATAATGTTCTTATTGTCAACATAAAAGGAGGTGGATCAATGTGCGTCAGAGGAATCCATCACTAGATTCTAACCCTAGACTCTAAAGAATAGTGACTTCTTAATCAGTTCAACTAGAAGGAGATCTGATTTGACACCGCAAAAGAAGCACGGCAGAGGACACTGTAATACTGTATCACAGAGACCTGAGGAAATGAAGTAAAACCATTTTTCGGCAGGCAGTTTGTCATCTGTTTGCAACTGTAGCTGCTAAGACTAGTGAAACATACTGGTAGCGCTTTTAATTCGAGTGCACAAATAGACCTGCAATTACATGTAATAACACAGTAATTACCAAGGATTCCTGTTCTATACAGTAACTACTGTGTAATTGCATGGGAATGGCCTATATGATGTAATTACATGCAAACACCATGACTCAGGCCATTCCCAATGTAACTACACCTACAGTATATCCCATTAGTAGTTACCATGCAAGAGCAGGAAACGTTGGTAATTACAAAGTTTAACATGGTAATGTATTCCACAACATCTAAAGTGCTAAAGACATGCTGCAGTATTCCTCAGATCCCTTGGGGATGTGTTCTCCGGAGCAGCATGTTAACAGCAGAGCAAAGTGTAGTAAAGCAGTCTATTAGCACTGGTTAAGCTTTGCCACTATTCTAATTCACACACGCACACACATTGCACATATCATACAGTGATTAGGGAAAGTCCTATGTGCATGTTAAAAATGAACACCTTGACATAATTCAACCCAACAAGGAGATAACAGTTGTTCTCCTGGATACAATCGGATGCAGGGTGGAGGTTTTTTATACCAACAGGCCTCTATTTAGAGCTGTTCTATGTTAAGTGCTTAGCTATTTTCTTCTTTTAAGGGCCTGGATGCCCAATTCATTATGTGAATTTTCTGCTCCAAGTCTGAATTTAACCAGATTCAGTGTGCTGTGCTGTCAATGGGAGCCTCTGTGATGTTCCTCTATAGTATTTTAAATCCTTATCAAAGTCAAGGGTAGAGAGATGCCACATACTGTGATACAGAATGCAAACATAAACTCATCTGTCATTTGAGATACAGCGCTTTTACACAAAAGAAAGTGTGCAGCAAAAAATAGGGATTTTTCTAATCTGTTGTCTGACCCCTGTGTAAACGGGTAATAGAAATCCAAAGCCATATGCTTGAAAACACGTAGCCCAATCCTTCATCATCCTGACAGCCCTTGACATTAAGTGACTCGAGCTCGTTGTTTAAGTCTTCAAATGAATGGATGTTTGTGTTTTAAATTCCCTGCATAATTAAAACATCATGGATGCTATCTATATGTTAAAAAGCACTCACATCAACTCTGCAGCAGGCTAAAGTCTAATACCATATTTAGCCTGCAGAAGTTGTCATTCCCTGTGTGATCCCAACAGCACTGATGCAATCTGTATGTTAAAAAGAACACACAGCAAAGGTAGGCAAAACTGGGATATATACTGTAGGTTAATTGGGAGAGCGACATATTGTAGAGCTGAAGAATCTATTACTAACTGCTACTAATAATAATAATAATAATAATAATAATAATAATAATAATAATAATAATAGCAACATTGGTTATACCTAGCAATCTCAATTATGGTAAAATAAAACTAATACAGAGCAGTAAAATGCATGAGTGCAGCATCAATATCACAAAAGGGGAGATTGAATCCTGGTTAGATTGCTTGTCAAGTTCCAAGGGAGCCACCAACCCAAGCGACGGGCATCCCCTCTGAACATGCTTCTTCTTTCATAGAGAAAGCCTCTGTGCTCTGCTCTTTGAGAATAGTGTGGCTCTTGTCTTCTTGGGGGCTCTATGCTGCTGAGTGAAATGGGAAATCTCAGTGCCAGGAGCAAGCTGACTTTCTTGGGGATGGATACAGTACAGCACATTTTCAACTTGCACAGAGAGAGCTATCATTAATACATTTCTAATAAACTCAGCTGGTGGCTGGATGGCATGATGCAGAGTGCTCATGAATATTAATGATGATGCAGAGTGCTCATGAATATTAATGATGATGCAGCGTGCTCATGAATATTAATACCAAGGCACTTTCTTTATGGCTTTAAAGGAGCAGCTGGGCTTTTGGTCTTCAGTAGCAACAGGCCCTGGTGACCCAGCCCTGTTTGCTAGGTAACCACACTTCCTGGAGCATGTGCTGAAGGGAGGAAATGGAACGATGAAGGCGCAGCTGGTAGTGCCGGCACATGGATCGGGTCAAAGCAACAAAGTGAACCATAAAGCCACGGTGCTGAGGTTTTACTTAACTCCAATAGAAGCTGACCAAGAGTCATTTAACAGTTTTCCATTCTGTCATCATGTTTCCCTTTGCTCCTCTATGATTTTGTCATGGTTTAGTTTGCTGCATTACTATGCTGTTTTATAATTTATGACACTATGCTTTTACCATTGAATATCACATTATTATAGACACTGATCTTGCAATAAGAAGCTCTTATACCAAAAGGGAGAGACTGGGTCGGCTGTACATATTCATTTGTAAATTAGAAACTTGTTCTATCAGTGCTTCACGATTTCTAAGATTCAAGATGGGTGAGATCCACAACAATGTGGTCAGTATGTCTGGATTTGAGCTTGAAAGAACTCGAATATTGTCTGGAGGCAAATGGGAACATCAAAAACAAGTCCTTTCAAAACCTTCACTCGCCATCACAGTTTCTGATGAGAAACCTTTGAAAGCTTTTTACTGTTCCAAATGTCAACAGGAAATCAGTTGTAGATTGTCATATGTTTACAGACCTGCATTACACATTGATTTGATTTGCACACATGGTTGATTTGCAGTCAAACTCTGACAAGATGAGTCCTCTGATACCTTCATACTGAACAGAACAGAAAAAAAACTTTAAAAAAAAACAACAGTGCAAATGATGCGCTTCCTAGTAAGTGGCTAGTATAATTATAACATGTTTTCCAGCAATGGGGTCAATTAAGTTTTGTCTGCCAGGTCTCGTTATCTGGGTTGCATGTCCTACCATATCATATATCATTTTGATGCCAGATCGCTGCCATTGGATATTGGCATTCAGCTTTGTGGGTGTTTATAAGTGATTACTGTGTGGATTATTTATTGAGCTCCATGTTGTAATTCAGATATTTACAGGAGAGCCTTCTGTGTAAGACCTGCAAACACAACCTCTCTAGAGTGCTAGTCATCTGTACTGTATCATGTCTGCAATTAAACATAGTTTTTAAATCTCAAGTGTGGTCCTGACTGAGAAAGTAAAATAAATAAATAAATAAGCTCTCTTGCTAGCTAGCAGCCTGCTCATTGCTAGTGTATCGGTGCTTTGTGAAACTGACCCCTGGAGTTCAACTCACCCTACCGATTAAACAGTACCTGCTGCATAGTTCATCCCCCTGTGCTGCATAGTTCATCCCCTGTGCTGCATAGTTCATCCCCCTGTGCTGCATAGGTCATCCCCCTGTGCTGCATAGTTCATCCCCCTGTGCTGCATAGTTCATCCCCCCGTGCTGCACTTCATCCCCCTGTGCTGCATCATCCCCCTGTGCTGCATAGTTCATCCCCCTGTGCTGCATAGTTCATCCCCCTGTGCTGCATAGTTCATCCCCCTGTGCTGCATAGTTCATCCCCCTGTGCTGCATAGTTCATCCCCCGTGCTGCATAGTTCATCCCCCTGTGCTGCATAGTTCATTCCCCTGTGCTGCATAGTTTGCACCCCTGTGCTGCATAGTTCATTCCCCTGTGCTGCATAGTTCATCCCCCTGTGCTGCCTAGTTCATCCCCCTGTGCTGCATAGTTCATCCCCCTTGCTGCATAGTTCATCCCCCTGTGCTGCATAGTTCATCCCCCTGTGCTGCATAGTTCATCCCCTGTGTACTTTGCTCCATTCATTTTCCCTTCTATTGCATAGTGCCCCCCTGTGCTGCATAGTTCATTCCCCCTGTGCTGCATAGTTCATCCCCCTGTGCTTCATAGTTCATCCCCCTGTGCTGCATAGTTCATCCCCCTGTGCTGCATAGTTCATCCCCCTTGCTGCATAGTTCATCCCCCTGTGCTGCATAGTTCATTCCCCTGTGCTGCATAGTTCATCCCCCTGTGCTGCATAGTTCATCCCCCTGTGCTGCATAGTTCATCCCCCTGTGCTGCATAGTTCATCCCCCTGTGCTGCATAGTTCATTCCCCTGTGCTGCATAGTTCATCCCCCTGTGCTGCATAGTTCATCCCCCTGTGCTGCATAGTTCATCCCCCTGTGCTGCATAGTGCCATCCCCCTCGTGCTGCATAGTTCATCCCCCGTGCTGCATAGTTCATGCCCCCTGTGCTGCATAGTTCATTCCCCTGTGCTGCATAGTTCATCCCCCTGTGCTGCATAGTTCATCCCCCTGTGCTGCATAGTTCATCCCCCTGTGCTGCATAGTTCATCCCCCCTGTGCTGCATAGTTCATCCCCCTGTGCTGCATAGTTCATCCCCCTGTGCTGCATAGTTCATCCCCCTTGCTGCATAGTTCATCCCCCCTGTGCTGCATAGTTCATCCCCCTGTGCTGCATAGTTCAGTGCTGCATAGTTCATCCCCCTCTGCTGCATAGTTCATACCCCCTGTGCTGCATAGTTCATCCCCCTGTGCTGCATAGTTCATCCCCCTGTGCTGCATAGTCCATTCCCCTGTGCTGCATAGTTCATCCCCCTGTGCTGCATAGTTCATCCCCCTGTGCTGCATAGTTCATCCCCTGTGCTGCATAGTTCATTCCCCTGTGCTGCATAGTTCATCCCCCTGTGCTGCATAGTTCATTCCCCTGTGCTGCAGATATTTACATTCTTCCCTGTGCTGCAAACACATTCTCCTGTGCTGCATAGTATCATTCCCCTGTGCTGCATAGTTCATCCCCCTGTGCTGCATAGTTCATCCCCCTGTGCTGCATAGTTCATTCCCCTGTGCTGCATAGTTCATCCCCCTGTGCTGCATAGTTCATCCCCCTGTGCTGCATAGTTCATCCCCCTGTGCTGCATAGTTCATCCCCCTGTGCTGCATAGTTCATCCCCCTGTGCTGCATAGTTCATCCCCCTGTGCTGCATAGTTCATCCCCCTGTGCTGCATAGTTCATCCCCCTTGCTGCATAGTTCATCCCCCTGTGCTGCATAGTTCATCCCCCTGTGCTGCATAGTTCATCCCCCTGTGCTGCATAGTTCATCCCCCTGTGCTGCATAGTTCATCCCCCTGTGCTGCATAGTTCATCCCCCTGTGCTGCATAGTTCATTCCCCTGTGCTGCATAGTTCATTCCCCTGTGCTGCATAGTTCATTCCCCTGTGCTGCATAGTTCATTCCCCTGTGCTGCATAGTTCATTCCCCTGTGCTGCATAGTTCATCCCCCTGTGCTGCATAGTTCATCCCCCTGTGCTGCATAGTTCATTCCCCTGTGCTGCATAGTTCATTCCCCTGTGCTGCATAGTTCATTCCCCTGTGCTGCATAGTTCATTCCCCTGTGCTGCATAGTTCATTCCCCTGTGCTGCATAGTTCATCCCCCTTGCTGCATAGTTCATCCCCCTGTGCTGCATAGTTCATCCCCCTGTGCTGCATAGTTCATCCCCCTGTGCTGCATAGTTCATCCCCCTGTGCTGCATAGTTCATTCCCCTGTGCTGCATAGTTCATCCCCCTGTGCTGCATAGTTCATCCCCCTGTGCTGCATAGTTCATCCCCCTGTGCTGCATAGTTCATTCCCCTTTGCTGCATAGTTCATCCCCCTGTGCTGCATAGTTCATCCCCCTGTGCTGCATAGTTCATCCCCCTTGCTGCATAGTTCATCCCCCTGTGCTGCATAGTTCATCCCCCTTGCTGCATAGTTCATCCCCCTGTGCTGCATAGTTCATCCCCCTTGCTGCATAGTTCATCCCCCTGTGCTGCATAGTTCATCCCCCTTGCTGCATAGTTCATCCCCCTGTGCTGCATAGTTCATCCCCCTGTGCTGCATAGTTCATCCCCCTGTGCTGCATAGTTCATCCCCCTGTGCTGCATAGTTCATCCCCCTGTGCTGCATAGTTCATCCCCCTGTGCTGCATAGTTCATCCCCCTGTGCTGCATAGTTCATCCCCCTGTGCTGCATAGTTCATTCCCCTGTGCTGCATAGTTCATCCCCCTGTGCTGCATAGTTCATCCCCCTGTGCTGCATAGTTCATCCCCCTTGCTGCATAGTTCATCCCCCTGTGCTGCATAGTTCATCCCCCTGTACTGCATAGTTCATCCCCTGTTTTAGTTCTTACATGCATTTCCCTGCAATATGATTACTAAAGTATAACTTTGTATAAACAGGAAGCTTTCAAATGCTTTCTGTGCCATTGATGACACGGCTGATGCTTCGGGTCACAACCGTTAATGTCCCTCCGAAGGTCTGGGTGACCACGGACATCTTAATATAACTGAGGTTCATGTGGAGCCATTTACATGTACATGAGGCAGATAATCTACTATTTAGATTCCAATTGCAGCTTTAAAATCCACGAGACAAAGCTCTTCTCTTCACATATGATGCATAGGATCTCACCTGGAAGAAATGGCTTACCCAGCAAGGGGCAAGTATTTAAAAATGTATTCAAAAGAGTTCTAAGGACAATATGCCTTCTTTCATTGATAAGTGCCCTGAAAACCTTACATAAAAGAACACAAGAAGGAGACCCATCTGAGCTCATTCGGTTCCTAGAAGCTGACTGACTGAAACTTTGTCAAGTCGGGTCTTAAGGGATCCGAGTGATTCTTACTCAACTAGACTAGTTGTGCTGTAATGATCTTATGTAATTTCATGAGGACAGCAGACAATGCTACAGAATAATCACACTTTTAGTAATTACACAGTCTCCTAGTTTTATTTTACTGGGATATTTAACTTAAATGAGGGTCATTTTTCAGCACAGCTTAATAAAAGGATGTGGAAATAAATTCAGTCCAATATGCTGTAAAATAATTTTTACTGTTGCATTTGGAATATATGATTGTGCCTAGATAAGCTTCATACAGTTTTTTTTTCTTTTTTTTTTACAAACACGTTTATCCGTGGAAAACACAATGTGATATTCTAAGGAGCAACAAAAAACAGGACCCCAAGCAGCTGTATAATTTAATTAACACAAGTATTGTACAGTACAGTGTGTTCTATATTTACAACCACACAGAGATTAAACAAAATGCAGTTTAATGAATTTTAATGAGCACAGACATCTGACTTTCAAAGTATTCAGACTGGTATCTGATTTTACAGAGGAGGAAAGTTTGTTCCAGCAGCTATGACCTTGGTATCCTAATACAGCTTAGTGCTAAACTAAATACTACCAGAGCTGTATCTCAGCAAAATGCATTTTCAACAGGTACAGAGATGGAGCATTGCCAGAAAAACACTTCAAATAAAAATATTGACAGAAGAAATTAACATTAGCAGCATGGGTGAAGTCGTACTTAAGTGGGTGAAGTATCTTGGCCTGTGCTTTCTGCATTGAAGAACAATACAAGTGCACTCAAGGATTTCTGACAAGAACAAAGATACTATACTGTGTCACCAGCTCAAAGATACTATACTGTGTCACCAGCTCAAAGATACTATACTGTGTCACCAGCTCAAAGATACTATACTGTGTCACCAGCTCAAAGATACTATACTGTGTCACCAGCTCAAAGATACTCTTCTGTGTCACCAGCTCAAAGATACTATACTGTGTCACCAGCTCAAAGATACTATACTGTGTCACCAGCTCAAAGATACTATACTGTGTCACCAGCTCAAAGATACTCTTCTGTGTCAAAGTTCAAAGATACTATACTGTGTCACCAGCTCAAAGATACTCTTCTGTGTCACCAGCTCTAAGATACTCTTCTGTGTCACCAGCTCAAAGGCTCACATTTAACTAAAAATTTAAGTTACTGTACACCTATTTCAAAATGTTTCTTTTTCAGTCACACTTCAGTTTTAAGGATATGCTTATAAAAATCTATGTATATGACATGTTTTAATGATCATTAACAAGTGATAGGTTCATGATAATACTTTACATTGTGTCTCTAATTACTGTGTACAATCATAATAGTTACTTAGTAAATACATGTGTACTTACACATCATTACAATGTTACTATGCATAGTTATAATGCATTTAATGTGTACATCTTTTTGCATGATATATGTAAGTTCACAATTGTGTCAGAAAAAGGGTTTAGGGTTACATCGTGCAAAAAAATTTACACATTAAATACATTGTAACGATGTATAATAGCAAACTAAATAAATTCAGTGACCTGCCAATAAAAACATGCAAAATGGAATTGCTTGGAATGCCCGAGTACCTGTGCAGCATTAGCTTTAACCACAACAGAAAAGTCTGAACACAGAGCCCCAGTTCAGCTCACGTTTCAGAAGAGGGGAAGGGACTCTCCTTGGAAACTTTACACAGTTATAGAAAGACGGGAGCAGAGCATTACTATCAGTGTTGAAAAAACATTCAATATGATTCATCACACAGGCGGCAGCACGCCAGAGTGAAAGAAGCAAACACAACATTTGACGAGACCACTGAACAGGATAATTAAGAGTGCCCCATTACACAGAGGGAAGGAGCTTTGGATGTTGAAAGATAGAGATGGATTTAAAAAGGTTACAAAAAAGGTCAATTCATCCGCATTAAAGGATGTTAAAAAACACTTTTTTGGGCAACTGGTTGACTTTTATTCCTTTGTAAATTAACTATATTTTGCCTGCAGTGGGTTGAGGTCTGCCCCCATATTTGATATGAAATAAGATTCAAGAGGTAGGAAGTGTAGCATATAATGTTTCCAGCAGAGCAGAAGCACCTATTGAGAACAAACCTACACGTTTAACAGCCCTATATAACACAAGGATTGAAGAATCCCACGGAAGTGTCCATTAGAGAGTATTGAGGGTTATTACACGCTCATTGTGTGGCGCCTCGCTCTTGGAAGGTCAGTTTGGTAACACATTACAATGAAATGTCTCAAACTGCATTAATTACATGTGTGCTTAAACAGTAACAGCATTGTAAGCACACACCACGTGTGCAAATACAGTGAAACCACGAGGTGCAACTACTGTGGAGCTCAGTGATCTCCATAAGTAACGTGACCAAACAAGTGGAGTCTGTACCATTCAGTTATAGAAACACTTTGATCCAAACGCATTGCAGACATAGAGAAAGAAGTGTTTGTTATTGAATTTAATGCACTTCTTTTTAGTATTTTCTACATTTTTGGAGATTTAAACTTTCTAACAAACACGATTCAAGCTGATTGGAATGCCAGTCAACCCTCCCTGGAGTCTACCAAGCTCCTTCCTCGAACTCATTAAAGCCACACTGACCTTTCGCTGTTGTTTATTTTCTTCTATTTACCGCAATGATAGCCAGCCAGCCAGTGGCAGTGTCCATAAATCTTGCCAGAATGAATGCAAATGTAAAGCGCAGTCATTGAAGTCCCCGCGCTCCACTGAAGAATGGCTGGCCACAGTGTTATCACAGAGTGGCAATTTATCCTGATTGCCTGAAAAGACGAAGCGTCTGGAAAGTGAGTAATAATAAGCAACAGCAGAGGAGATGCATTGTGTTGACGCAGCCCACACGACTGCTGCTGGCTGTGTGACTGGCAGGCCCAGATTCAGTCACTGCTGCAGAAAGGGGAAAAAAAGGTTCATTTGCTTTTTGATTCAGATCACGGATTTTCAAACAGCCAAGGAACCCTAGAGAGCCGGGGAACTGATTACTCACACGTTGTAATTTCCGATGTTCACGCAGCGCTCCTGTGCACTTCAGGCGTGACAGTAAGAATGAAATCGTATTGCTTATCTTGTAACTGCCGTGCCGGTACAGTTAGTATCTTAATGTGCATCTGTTGATACGTGTATCTATCATATGTTATGTTTGTCATTTTATAACAACCTGTTTTTGGATACCAGTATTTGTTGTTACAGAAAACAATCTATAAAATCTGTTTCGCAAGAGAGTCCAAACAATAATGGTTGGGTAAAGAAGTGACAAAACGTGTTTTTTTAAGTATATTCTTGAAATTATGCGAAATGTAACAAGGACTCAGCAGCACTTGAACCCTGAGCCGTTCCCTCAAGACGCTCCTGCTTCCTGCTCCTCCACTGCTCATTTATACATTAGCCTCGTGATTTATGAACACTTTCCACATTTGCTTCTGACACACACAACTTTTTTTTCTGAAATAAAGGGCTCTTGACTTCTGTTTCTGAAAAATAATAATAATCTTTATTTTTATGGAGCGCCTTTCATCGTGGACCACCATCACAAAGTGCTTTACAAGATACAAGACTAGGGTGTGTGAACTACAGCTGTAGATCACTGCAGTGGGATTGGTTACAAGTACAGCTCCTTATGGTCCAACAGAGCCAGGACTCACTGCTAGGATGCCAATAATCAGAATGAGGGAATGGGTTTGGTTTGGGTTCAGATTAGGGCTAGGGTTATGCAGTGCCCAGCATTGTCAATAAAGCTATCCCAGATTGCAGTGAACCCTGCTGAGGTGCCACCAGAGATATAAATCACAAATGACAGGTTTAATGTTTTGTTGCGGCTGCTGTCCTCAGCAAAATCACTGATGACAGCAAAAAAATTAAGAAAAAAAGAATAATAATAATTTAAAATGATTAAAAAAACACGTACACACACACTCACACACACACACACACACAATTTATTTGGTCATAATATCAAGCAAATTCTCAAAAAAAATTTCTACCTTTTTTTTTTTGTCTCTGTGTTTTGTTCTGACAATGTAATGATATCCCTTGAGCTGCTCCTAACACTATCAGTACAGGTCTAGGAAAGAGAACTCAACTCAAACAACTAGCCTAGACATTGCAGAGTAACTCAACTCAAACAACTAGCCTAGACATTGCAGAGTAACTCAACTCAAACAACTAGGCTAGGCATTGCAGAGTAACTCAACTCAAACAACTAGCCTAGACATTGCAGAGTAACTCAACTCAAACAACTAGCCTAGACATTGCAGAGTAACTCAACTCAAAACAACTAGCCTAGACATTGCAGAGTAACTCCACTCAAACAACTAGCCTAGACATTGCAGAGTAACTCAACTCAAAACAACTAGCCTAGACATTGCAGAGTAACTCAACTCAAACAACTAGGCTAGGCATTGCAGAGTAACTCAACTCAAACAACTAGCCTAGACATTGCAGAGTAACTCAACTCAAACAACTAGCCTAGACATTGCAGAGTAACTCAACTCAAACAACTAGGCTAGGCATTGCAGAGTAACTCAACTCAAACAACTAGCCTAGACATTGCAGAGTAACTCAACTCAAACAACTAGCCTAGACATTGCAGAGTAACTCAACTCAAACAACTAGCCTAGACATTGTAGAGTAACTCCACTCGAAACAACACACCACTAAGCTAATCTAATAATTTAAAATGCATATCAATGCCTGTTTATGGTTACTTTTCAGTATGAACCTATTTAATTAGTTATCCTTGGGCAGTCGTTATGTAAAGTTACTTGGGGGATGAGTTGATAACCCCTGCAATCCACCAGGATGAGTCACGGCTAGAGCATATTACAGCACTGGGGAATCACCCTCGACCAGCCACCTAACAGGTTATCTGGGATCACTGCTAAAAATAAATCCACAGCGATTCCCCAGTGCTGTAAAATGCTCTTAAAAAGCAGTTGTGGCTCCTCCCGGAGGGCTGTGGGGTCATCAAATCAACACCTTTTATTTATGAAGGTATAAAGAAATTAACTCGGCAAGTTATTCCTTTTTCATACCAGAGTCAAGGAGAGTGTGTGAGCTTCCCGGCACTGGTGAGTCTCTGCGGACCCCAGAACCTGCTTTCATTTCTTCTAAAGTCATTTCTTTATATGCAGCATACAAAGACGTGACAGATATATCATAAGACAGCTGTGTGTGTGCATCTGTGTGTCACAATGTGACCCCCAGGCTACTCCTTTAATTGGGGTACAAGCCATTCTCGCCTGGCTATTACTGTTGTTAGATTTGTGGTTATAACTCTTTAACTATAAAGGTCACAGGTACATGTTATACATGAAATGCATGTGCACACACTGGGCTTCCATAAGCAAATGGTCTGAAACTCACCCTGTTCAATACAGATAGCAAAAACTACAGAAAAAGAGGCACGCTTTTTAGAACAAAACATGATTTATTGTTTGTAAAAATATATCTGTCAGCATGCCAGCTCAGATCTGACACAATGAAACTTCAACATGCAGGGAACTTTTCTTTTTCTTTTTCTTTTTTTTTTTTTTAACAAATTGGATAAAAAATAAATAAAGGCATTATGGCTTGAATGGCCAGCAAGGTGGCGACCAGGGCAACACAACACAACAGGGGTGTGCAATCCTGGAGGGCCGCTGTCCTCCTGGGGTTTGTTCTAACTGCCCTAAATTAATTAATTGGACCAATTAAGCTTCAAATAAGCACTTAATTGGTCCAAGTAATTTAGGGTACAGTTGGAACAAAAACCAGGAGGGACCCCAAAAATAGGTACTTGTCGCCATTTGTCTTAATTTGTAAAGAGTTTGTGTGAAAATGTTTGTTTACTGCACCGAGGTAGATCTTCAACCCAGCAGCAACTTTCCAAAACCGTCGCATTCAAGGCGATCTCCTAATACAGCACGCAAGCAGGGCTGTCCCTCACAGTGCCCGAGTAAAAAGATTTAAAGGGCCAGGTCGCTGGCAGGCTGTTTAACATTGGGCGGACCCTAAAAAGTTAAAGTAAAATAAGAATTCTAAACTATAATACTACTGTGAATAACAAGATCCTGTACTGTCACCATTATTTGAGGTACTATTACTTGAGGACTGAAAGAGCTCAGAGCTTAACAATCCTACCTAAATAGCGACACTATTGGATCAGTACCGGATAGTGGGTGTGTGCGCTCAGTCCACTACAGATCAGTCAACACTAATACATTCTATTGCAAGGTGGTGTATTCAGTACCTGTGCATGTAGTCCCTGTTGACCACACTGACAGTAATAACACACGGTATTCTACACGGTTTCATTGTTATATGAATATGTGTGATGTATTCTTTCAAAGCCACTCTGGAGTCCTGATCCTTCGGCTCCTAAACCCTTTTGAAAAGCGGTATTTAGGGTGGAGACGGACGTTGAGTAAAGCACTGGTTCCCAGCCACGGGAGATTAATCTTCACCTGAGCCCGTTGTCACGGCTTGCTTAAACGTCTCGTCTTTACCGATCTGTCCCGGACTGGGGAACATTGCATCTCATTAAACACAGAAGCTGTCTGCTTTTAGGGAAGAGTAATGGTACCGACAGTTTGTAATTACATAAACTCTAAAAAAAAAAAAAAAAAAAAAAAAAAAAAAAAAAAAAAAAAACAAACCTGACCATAAAAAACCTGACTATCCCTGCTTCCCATTAAATGCATTACGAGGCATGTTATACTGCAACCATAAATGAAATGTGTAACAGAAACATACAGTGAACTCGAAGTAGCGTTAACAAAAATATTCCTCTTCTGCTTATGAAGGTCTGCTGTTAACTCTTCAGTGTGTTGTATAAATGGGCTTTTCTTTTTTTTAAAGGAGTTAATTAAAACTCTTTTGAAGCTGTGTTCCGAAGCCCCTTCGTGTCTCGCTTCTGCATTAGCAGTATACAATGAAGGTGCAGTAAAGGTGATCAGGTCTGGGTATGAAACATCACAGGCATCTTATCGCATGTATTCTCGCTGTTGATCAGACTCCTGGGTTCTGACATCACATCCTGGTGACCTTTCTTTGTAAGTTCAATAGAGCTCTGAATAATGGCTAACTTGTCAATGCATCAGAAACACCAGAGTGCAGCTATGACCCTGTCCACCCTGGCAGCACTGCCCCCTAGTGGACATAATAAACACCTCCCATGCTCTAGACTTAGACACAGAGCATTACAGACCCTGGCCATGCACTGGCACACCGCTTTGAGTTTCACAGCACCTACCTGCAATTCCTCTCGCAGTATGCTCATGCACAATGCAGTCAATTGTTAGTGTTTTGTGTTTTTTTCTCAGATGGGAAAAATAAGTAGATCTCTTTTTTCTTTTACAAACTTCGAAGAGCCAGAGTAAGGTATCTCTGTATCTATACTGCCTGCTGTGCTCTGCAGGGGATTGTGGTTTGGTGCTTTCACGCGCTGCTTGTTTTTCATTACAGTAATGTGAGAGACAGTGTTCAACGCTTCAGCTGCCTTCTGTTTCAAAGAATGTTTAATTAGAAGGAAACATCTGTCATCCTGTTTGTCTTTTTTTAATTTCTCTGTTTAATTTTCTTTTTTCTTTCTTTCTTTCTTTCTTGAGTTCAAACTCCAGAGCCTTACACACACACACACACTAACACACTCTCTCACATTCACACACTCTCACACTCACATATACACACACATACACACTCACACACTCACACATACACATACACACTCACACTCACACACATCCTCTCTCTCTCTCTTTCTCACACACACACACACACACACACACACACACACACACACACACACACACACACACACACACACACACACACACACACACACACACACACACACACACACACACACACACACACACACACACACAGATATGAGGAGCCCTTCTTTGGAACGTTGATATGTAGCCAGTAATTAATTCATTGTTAGATGGATGATTGGTGGCGTTGGTGGTGACTGATGGAGTTCAGATATTGTTTTGTTTTACCTGGTGTTGATTCCCAAGTGCCAGGCAGGGATCTGTAGCGAGTGCATCCTCGGAATTCAAATGAAACTCAATATGACTGAATGACTGAGTACAGCAGCTGCATGCAGGGTGTATGACTAATGAAAAAGTCCAGACTGTCACTTCAGGATGTATCCTATAATACTGTGGTATTCAATGGTAAAAGCACAGTAAAAGCAGGAGGAAAGCGGGAGGAGAACATGGCGTTGGACTCAATATGTTACCCAGTCAGCTTGTAAATCCCAGGAAACGTCAGAGAGCTGATGAAAAGCACTTCTCTGGATTTCTTACTGGGGGTCTGCAGCTGGAACCTGAGCACAGATAACACTCAACTCATTCAATTTCAGGCTAAATGTTTTTTGATTTTTTTCTTGAGCTAGTATAAGCAGTTCCGGTCTCTTCGCTGCTGTGGTTTTACCTCTTGTTTGAGGTACTGCTGTCTGTAGGGCTGTCACCTTTTCCACAGTCCAAACCCGGACACATTGCTCAGTCAGCCGAGGTCTATCAAAAACTGTGCAGTATACTGCAATACAGTTTCACACAATACCACCAGATCTGGGTACAAATCAATAATCATGCAGCATATACAGTATTGTGCTCTTGATCTCTCTAGCAATCGAACTTGCAACCCATAGTGGATACAGTAAAGTAACACATGCCCGCGCAATTCACCAGTTCATTATCATGTCAATTTACAGAGGAACACCACACAACCACAGTCGCTATATCGTGGTACGTTAGAGTCTAATCTTACCTGAGTAGCTGTGGTGAGGAGTAATGCCGTGAAAAGGCAATGCAATTGCTGAAGCAACAATGCTGTCTACCTCAAAAATTATTTCATAAAGAATTTTTCCAGACAGTCACTGGATTTCTAAGCCTGAAAAGCCTGTTTATGACAGTGAGAATTTTTACAGCCATTATGTCATGGCAAGTTTTGCCCCCCACCCCCCCTATATTAATAAGCATGTCGGTAAAAATGAGACAAAATGAGTCAAAATGTACTCAGATTTGGTTCGGGTTTTTCAATGTTACAAATAACTGAGCTATGCAAAATATGTAAAGCATACTATACATACACACACACACGCATATATATATGGTTTAATTACCATTATATGTGGTAATTAAATCATGTTCAATGTATTTTTGTATTTACTGTAAAGGCTATGTGTCTAGTCACACAGATCAAAGTAATGTAAATCATCCAGAGATGAGAAATAACAAAACCAATAAAAAATGCAAAAATCGGTGTTGGGTTTTGTTCTGTTGACTCTTAATCCTGAATTGTTCACGTTACTCGTTTATGACTACAGTGCGGGGAGGAAAGTGGCACCACCATATTCACTTGGGTTTTCAAGTTCAGGGTGAAGGATCCACCTGCGTAGCTTTGACTCTCACAGCAGCTCAGCACTGAATCGCACTGCTCACATCGCGTGCATAGGGCTGTTATAGAATGTACAGATCAGTACTAAACAGTACATTTCTAATAGTGGAAATCCTTCAAGCAGCTAATGTTCTCATGTCAAAGAAAATATTAAAGGAAGGTTGGTGTTTCTTATGCATTTCACTTAGACTCGGACATTAGGGCATCCAGGCTTGTTAATTCCTGCTACCTGGAGAGATGCCACTTATCGTATTGTCTGGGTCAAACCCGAGCAGGTGGCAACCCCAGGTGTCTGGCTTTCTCAGAATATTAGAGGATACACTGTAGGAAATGAAGTGGAGACAAACTCAAGACAGAAGCTAGGAGAAACTTCTTCACAAAAATAAAGGTGAGGGGATGGGATTGGTTACCTAACCACTAGGAAGCAGATGAGCATTGGAGGGCCACGTGGTCTCATTTGCACACTTTCACACTTCCTTATGTTCTTTTGTTCTTATGAATCTTCGTGCAGACACTGGACATACACATGGAACATGGAGACCTTGGTTCATTTAATACATTGAAGGGGTTTCTTATCATTGTTATTGAAAGTACCCTCAGTAACGATCCATTATTGATTTCAGCATGCTTTATATCATGTGTAGAGATCTTTTGAACCATCAATGTGAGATTAAAGGTAGGAAAGTGAGACTAACTTGATTATTACTCTCACCTTTCACACCTGTGGAAAACAAAAACATCAGGCTAATTGCATCTAGTTACAGCAGGAATGAACTCAACCTGTCCATCACAAAACAATTAGCAGGTAAGCGCACACAGATAAATGCCACCAAATACTTGTGCATATAGATATTAGAATCTGCCTTTTCCTTTAACTAAGGATGAGGAATATCATTAACACTTGTTAATAAATATTACAAAAAATCTAAATATGCAGTAGCTGTGGACTCTCTAAATATGGAAATTGTAGAATATTAGAGTGTGCTGCAACAAGATAGAAACAGCAGCCTTCTTGAAGCTCCCTTTCGATACATATTAAAATAACATCTTTCATTGTCATAACATTTTATTTATTTATTCTTTGAGTTAAAAACTGCTGTAGGCTGCTACTTTTGGAGCGTACTTTAATATAGTATAAATTAATGTGTGTTTTTTATTTATTTTTTGCTTGTAAAATCCAATAATGCATTTTATTACAAAACCAAAAAAAAAAAAATAATAAAAAAAACTGTACTGAAGGAAGGGAGTTTTGTAGTTTCCCAAGTGGAATAGAAGTCTCCTGATACTCAAAATCAATCATAAACATCAGACTATAATTCTGTGTTGTGAGGCACAGTGTGCTTGCCATGATCTTGCTCCTGAGCTTTGCAGGAGCGTTTCAGTACACTGCTCACATCATGATCTTGCTCCTGAGCTTTGCGGGAGCGTTTCAGTACACTGCTCACATCATGATCTTGCTCCTGAGCTTTGCAGGAGCATTTCAGTGCACCGCACACATCATGATCTTGCTCCTGAGCTTTGCAGGAGCGTTTCAGTACAGTCTCACATCGTGATCTTGCTCATGAGCTTTGCGGGAGCGTTTCAGTGCACCGCACACATCATGATCTTGCTCCTGAGCTTTGCAGGAGCATTTCAGTACACCGCACACATCATGATCTTGCTCCTGAGCTTTGCAGGAGCGTTTCAGTACACTGCTCACATCATGATCTTGCTCCTGAGCTTTGCGGGAGCGTTTCAGTACACTGCTCACATCATGATCTTGCTCCTGAGCTTCGCGGGAGCGTTTCAGTGCACCGCACACATCATGATCTTGCTCCTGAGCTTTGCAGGAGCGTTTCAGTACACCTCTCACATCGTGATCTTGCTCATGAGCTTTGCGGGAGCGTTTCAGTGCACCGCACACATCATGATCTTGCTCCTGAGCTTTGCAGGAGCGTTTCAGTACACCGCACACGTCATGATCTTGCTCCTGAGCGGAGCTTTGCAGGAGCGTTTCAGTACACCGCACACGTCATGATCTTGCTCCTGAGCGGAGCTTTGCAGGAGCGTTTCAGTACACCGCACACATCATATCAGAGAAACTGTGGGTTTGACCACAAGCCAGATGGGCTATCTCTGTGTGACTAGCAGTGTGCATTCAGAACGGGCTGTCTGTGTGAGTGATTGGCAGTGTGCATTCAGACCAGACTGTCTCTGTATGAGTGATTGGCAGTGTGCATTCAGGGTAGACTGTCTCTGTATGAGTGATTGGCAGTGTGCATTCAGGGTAGACTGTCTCTGTATGAGTGATTGGCAATGTACAGTCAGACCAGGCTGTCTCTGTGTGAGTGACTGGCAGTGTGCATTCAGACCGGGCTGTCTCTGTGTGACTGGCAGTGTGCATTCAGACCGGGCTGTCTCTGTGTGACTGTTGGCAGTGTGCATTCAGACCAGGCTGTCTCTGTGTGACTGTTGGCAGTGTGCATTCAGGGCAGGATTGAGGTGCTCTCCTGGTTCCTATAGGAATACAGGCTGACTGTACTGTAGCGACATTGTCCTCTCCTTTCATAAGCACTTCATTAAGTCATTTATTGTACCAAACACGGTAAAAATGTAAAATAAAAAGAAGTACATGACGGGGACTGCAGTGACCCCCCCCCCCCCATGTTTTCATTTTATTATGCATTCATTACACTTTGTCTGTTTAATATATTTCTTTATTATTACAGTCATGTAGTTCACCTTGATGACCTTTGCCTTGTCTGTGATTTCTCAACTTTACTCTGCTTCACCTTTTTGTGCTCTGCTGTGCTTCGCAACATTAGGACAGTGCCAGAGAAGAGACTAAAAGCCAGCGTCAGAAAATAGACACTTAAACTACTGTGGCGCTGTGGAAATATTGTGATGAGGTGTATTTGAACAGTGCATTCGTTTCTGTTTTTTTTATTTTTAGTAATGGAATTGTTAGAAATCTGCATTTCTCTGTTTCAAGATTCCCCAGACCACATCCTCAGGATAAACATGCAATGAATTAGTCTTAATTAGATCCCCTACACATCATTAAGATCACAACAGAGACAGATCAGGAGGGCAAGTTTGGGAAGGGAGTCTGAAGACTAGCTAGAAGCATCTGCTTTGTATTTTAATGATCCCAGATGCAGTTCTGTACTTCTTAAAATAATTTTAAAATAGATCAGAGGAAACGGGAAGCAAAAGGTATAGGATAATCTTAATTCCTTTTGCAATACCTTTAGTGGCAGCATTAGAATAATTGAAAGGAGAAGGCACAGTATTCAGCACAGCCTTGGGTCCTTTGCCTATGCAAGTAGAGCTCAATACACTTGGATGTGTCGCCCTATCGAGTAGTTAGGAGGAGTCTCCCGTCCCGTGTCAGTGTGAAGGAGTCTCCCGTCCCGTGTCAGTGTGAAGGAGTCTCCCGTCCCATGTCAGTGTGAAGGAGTCTCCCGTCCCGTGTCAGTGTGAAGGAGTCTCCCGTCCCGTGTCAGTGTGAAGGAGTCTCCCGTCCCGTGTCAGTGTGAAGGAGTCTCCCGTCCCGTGTCAGTGTGAAGGAGTCTCCCGTCCCGTGTCAGTGTGAAGGGGTCTCCCGTCCCGTGTCAGTGTGAAGGAGTCTCCCGTCCCGTGTCAGTGTGAAGGAGTCTCCCGTCCCGTGTCAGTGTGAAGGAGTCTCCCGTCCCGTGTCAGTGTGAAGGAGTCTCCCGTCCCGTGTCAGTGTGAAGGAGTCTCCCGTCCCGTGTCAGTGTGAAGGAGTCTCCCGTCCCGTGTCAGTGTGAAGGAGTCTCCCGTCCCGTGTCAGTGTGAAGGAGTCTCCCGTCCCGTGTCAGTGTGAAGGAGTCTCCCGTCCCGTGTCAGTGTGAAGGAGTCTCCCGTCCCGTGTCAGTGTGAAGGAGTCTCCCGTCCCGTGTCAGTGTGAAGGAGTCTCCCGTCCCGTGTCAGTGTGAAGGAGTCTCCCGTCCCGTGTCAGTGTGAAGGAGTCTCCCGTCCCGTGTCAGTGTGAGTGGAGTCTCCCGTCCCGTGTCAGTGTGAAGGAGTCTCCCGTCCCGTGTCAGTGTGAAGGAGTCTCCCGTCCCGTGTCAGTGTGAAGGAGTCTCCCGTCCCGTGTCAGTGTGAAGGAGTCTCCTGTCCCGTGTCAGTGTGAAGGAGTCTGCTGTTCTGAACGGGGAATGCTGGAGTGATTGTAATTAATACAATACAAGGCGATTACCCGGTGCAATGCTGAATTCTGCTGGTGTTTTCCCCCAGAGGTTATTAATTATATTTGTAATATATTCATAAATACAAGACAAAATGCACCAGAGGTCCATGTGCAGCAACTTAATGATGCATGTATTTAATATTTAGGACAAGTTCAGATCAATAAAACAGACCCACCTGTGATGATGTTTTAGAACATTTTCCAGCACGATGGTTATAAGTGGTTGATGTGAATTCCATGGATCTGTAAAATCCTCTTAATAAAATCCAGCTGTGGCTTATCCAGGCGGGTGGATCAAATCAGCCTACATTTATCAGCCTACTACATCTGAGCCTGCTTATCGTTTCCTTTCCATCTGAGCCTGCTTATCGTTTCCTTTCCATCTGAATCTGCTTATCGTTTCCTTTCCATCTGAATCTGCTTATCGTTTCCTTTCCATCTGAATCTGCTTATCGTTTCCTTTCTGTCTGAGCCTGCTTATCGTTTCCTTTCCATCTGAACCTGCTTATCGTTTCCTTTCCATCTGAATCTGCTTATCGTTTCCTTTCTGTCTGAGCCTGCTTATCGTTTCCTTTCTGTCTGAGCCTGCTTATCGTTTCCTTTCCATCTGAATCTGCTTATCGTTTCCTTTCCATCTGAGCCTGCTTATCGTTTCCTTTCCATCTGAGCCTGCTTATCGTTTCCTTTCCATCTGAGCCTGCTTATCGTTTCCTTTCCATCTGAATCTGCTTATCGTTTCCTTTCTGTTTGAGCCTGCTTATCGTTTCCTTTCTGTCTGAGCCTGCTTATCGTTTCCTTTCTGTCTGAGCCTGCTTATCGTTTCCTTTCTGTCTGAGCCTGCTTATCGTTTCCTTTCCATTTGAATCTGCTTATCGTTTCCTTTCTGTTTGAGCCTGCTTATCGTTTCCTTTCCGTCTGAGCCTGCTTATCGTTTCCTTTCTGTCTGAGCCTGCTTATCGTTTCCTTTCCATTTGAATCTGCTTATCGTTTCCTTTCTGTCTGAGCCTGCTTATCGTTTCCTTTCCATTTGAATCTGCTTATCGTTTCCTTTCCATCTGAATCTGCTTATCGTTTCCTTTCTGTTTGAGCCTGCTTATCGTTTCCTTTCCATTTGAATCTGCTTATCGTTTCCTTTCTGTTTGAGCCTGCTTATCGTTTCCTTTCTGTCTGAGCCTGCTTATCGTTTCTTTTCCATTTGAATCTGCTTATCGTTTCCT
The DNA here is from genome assembly GCF_017654505.1 of Polyodon spathula. Lineage (NCBI taxonomy): Eukaryota > Metazoa > Chordata > Actinopteri > Acipenseriformes > Polyodontidae > Polyodon > Polyodon spathula. Next base: position 37,026,219 of record NC_054550.1, read on the forward strand.
TTCTGTCTGAGCCTGCTTATCGTTTCCTTTCCATTTGAAGCTTTTCCATGAGTGTCACGATTTGTGCATAGTGGCCTATTTACAAACAGATTGCCTGTAATAAATATCCTAAAGAGATTGTATTAGCATGGTTTGATGCTTTGGACTGATCCTGCATAAACTGAAATGGTAAAAAAGTGGAAGTGATGCACCAATGCTTTGAGTTTTCCTCCCTTTTTTGTTCTTGCTTGCTCCCTCGCTTCTTAGCAATAATCCTAACAAACAACCTTTGTCTGAAGAAGACGGGCTTCTGTGGTTTAGATGCGATACAAAAACCTGCCAAGCATTTGATGCTAATGGGCGAGGACTAACAGGTCAGTGCGGAGAGCAGGAATATGACATTGTTTCTGCTGGATGTCTGCTGCCGAAGTCGAGGACATAAATCAGTAATTGCCAATGTCACTCCACGAGATTAAAATATTCTCCTTTCATGAGCCAATGGCATTTCATTTACTGTTCTGCTCCGCTGGGTATAATCGGCTCTAGATATGTGGCAGAGGATTTTGTAACCCTCTTGACAAGAAGCAGGCAGTGATTATGATTGCATTGTTATTATTTTGTTTCTTTAAGATACATTATCATATTTCATACCTCTAATACCAGGAATTTATTTTCTGTCAGCAGAAAATATTCTTATCAGAGTGTCCAGTTGTTGATTTTTTTTGTATATATATATATATGTGATACGTTTTAAAGATGAAAAGCTCACAGTGCTGAGGAACACTTTAGACACAATGAAACCTACTCGAAGCTTTCTGTCTAACAAGAGACCACAGGGGATTGCAGGAGGCTGAGAAGGATATCAGGTCTGAAAGGCCACTTTGAAAGCCAGCCTCAGTGCCGTTTCATGTGTGCTGTGTTAGAATGCCCTGATCCCCAGGCTTTCAGGAAACACAATGAGAGGCTTTGAGGCGGCAGTGTGGCTCAGAACTCCAGATCCGGTTTCAGCACTGGGGCTGCAGAGTGACCCATACAACAAGCCTGGGTCACACTTTACATCAAGTGTCTCTAACTGCTGTGTATTTACATAGCTTAGTAACAAGTTACTTAGCAAATACGTGTGCACTTACACATCATTACAGTTCTAGTGTGCACAGTTACAATGCACTTCATGTGTAAATCTTTTTGCACAATTGTATGGGGTTAGGGGTATGTCAAAATGGTCACATGCATCCAGTAAGACATGCTGGATTGTCAAAACTATTTACTCCAAATTGTCAGTTGTGCATTTTTGGTCAAAAAGGACACTATTTGCATTTCTAAAGTGAATAACAAACAGCTTTAGACGACTCCCAAGCCTTCAGATTAAATGCCTGAGTTGTTTATTTCTGATAACTTTACTGGGTGCATTTTTGCTACCTGAAACAAGCACACACATCACTCACGGTGATTTGGAGGAAATACCTCTGAGAATGCAGCCCTCTCTCCTGTATTTATCACACCAGTGAAACCTGACCAGCACAGAACGTCTGACCTTGAGCTGCTTCCACTGACAAAGAGCTCGCTCGCGGATGTAGCCAAGTGTAAACTTGGAGTTACTCAAGGAAAGAAGAGCCTTTAGGGGCTTGCAGATCTGTATAGCTGGAATCCAGATTAGCTGTCTCAATCTATTAGGAAGTCTGGATAAAAACCCACAGCATCTCTAATAATGCATTCTAGGGGTTGGATTGTCAAAGCTAATTACTTCAAACCAGCACTAGCATAAGAATAAGAAACAAACATTACACTTCATTCTAAGCCCTGTAATTAAAAAAACACCTCCTACCTGGGGAAGCACCAGAAAGCAAGAAGTTTAAATGTTGAGCTCAGTTTTTGAATTCTCTCGTCTTTCTGCACCTATGCCTACACATCCCAGTGTACCTGTATGGGCTGCCCATACCACAGTGTATACATACACTCTAATAAGTCCTCCAGAGTGTGTGTGTGCTGTGTACTGTACAGGGGTCTGGACACAACAATAGAGGAACGCCTGTTACAAGGGCAATGGGCTGCCAGCGACAGCACTGACTGCTCATGACAAATCTTTAAGGAGTTGAGTTTCTCTGGAGGGATGTGTAACCAATCCTCAATGATTACCACCTCACACCCATGCAGGAAAATGGGGGAGGAAATCAACAGCAACTGCTCCAGAGGTTTCCACAGTGCAAAGTCCTGATCTCTGAAAGCAGCAGCCCTCTGTCTTTGAGACTGTCCACCTCTGCAGCAGAGACATGCACATTCTCTATACCTTTCAGGGCTCCCCTTTGCATTAATCCTGTTATTATAGTCAGTGCATATTAGGGGAGGTTTACACTTCTTTGTCCAGCCCCTGTATTTCTGGCTATTGCTGCTAGCTTTCAGGGAACACAACGAATGCCGTCATACGCCAACGACGTATCATCAGCACACAGGTATCAAGAGGGCTCCAGTACTGCGGGGCAAGGCTTACTAGTTCCAAAGGGATCACAGTTATTATCATGTTAAGGGTGTTATTATAATGTTAAGGCAACTAAAACCTTATAAGTTATGCAGACACAGCACCTGCGAGCGCCCAGGAGTGACTCTGCACTAAACAGACTGCGGGGAACCTTAAGGATTACGTCAAATCCCATCCAGAAGTGCACCCCATCACAACTTTGGCACTTCAGCTAATCTTAGCCTCAACAGAGATGCTCCGGCAAATTGTTCTCTCAGCCCAGGGCTCGGCCGTGCCAATGAAAAGGAGAGTCGACCTGCCCTTTCCATTAGAGTGGCTTAGATGAGATGAAATTGGAAAAATGTTTCTCCGGCAAGGAGGTAAAGTGGTCCTGTCTCCTTTCCTCGTCAGCACCTGTGCGTAATGAGTGATTAGTATGAGGCAGAAACTGGAAATGCAGCAGGTCCTCTTGTCAAAGCCCTTCTCGTTGACCCAAAGTCTTTTCAGATTTATTTGTCACATTGATCCTTCTTTACGTGTAATTCTTCTCAATGTCATTCCTAAAGGCTTCTGGGACACTGACAAGAGCAGACACTGCTTTGTATTTACACACACACACACACACACACACACACACACACACATATATATATATATATATATATAATATATATATATATATATATATATATATATATATATTATATATATATATATATATATATATATATACACACACACACCCAGCTGTGACCAGACAGCAGACACCGCTTCGTATCCACAATCACACGGCAAAACCCCTAATACTGAAACAGTGCTGCAGCACTGCAATGCATTCCCGATTTGCATTGGTTCATACTGTTGTGATACTGTTGGCAAGGCAGCTTATGAACTTCCTGCTACAGTGTCTGCCCTTGTGCTATCATTGCCCTTAGGGAAACTGCACTGCTGTTGAAGACAAGGTGAATGCCAGCCATTCCTGCGCTCTGAAGGCCCGAGGCGTGACAGCCCATCTGCTGTGAACTGGGAAACATCTCAGAAGTTATGTCTGTCAGGAATGGAGAAGAGGTTGCTCTCTGTAGAATCCCCATCCAGCTGCACACACGGTACCAGCATGGACTGCTTTTTGAGTGTCTCGCCTTGTGCTGTTCACTAAGCAATCACCAGACGCCTGTGCATTTTCTTACATTTCAAAACGGGTTCTGATTTATTCTGTATCTCATTTCAGCCGATTATGAATACAATGCTAAAAGCCAAGCGCAACCTCAAGTTGAAAGAGTCTCAGTAGTAGAAATGGTTACTCAGCTCACCAAAGCCCCTGGCCTCCCAAACCACTTTGAGCTCTGCCAAGTGTGCAGCTCTTCACTGCTGGAGTGACATGCCCATATGTCACACACTTTACTTAGCATTGTTTTAACATTTCCCATGAAGCTGAGCGTCTTATGAGAAAGGGAGAAAGCACAGGAATCTGAAATATTTGAATTATTGCCCTGACGTGCTCTGGTAGCTCCAGATGGCACAGAAGGGCTCTTACTGGTTCAGTATCATTACTCATGAGGCTTCCTTTACCAAAGGGTGCGTGCTGGAGCATTGAGAAACAGAGGTCATTGGGTTCGTTTCGGGGTTTGTTTCTTTTTTTGATAGTTTCTTCAGTGTTTTTTGTTACTGGCGTAGAATCTTATTCTATTGAGCTCTAGTAAAATCTTCACTGCCCGGGAACATGCAGATGTTTCTAAGACAACGCTACGGTAAAGATGAAAACCTGCTGCTTTCTGATACAAAAGCACTTCAACTGGGGATGTTCAATCTGTCTGATAGTCAAGCTTGAAGATCTAAAAGACTCTGAGCCCAACAGAACAGGGGGCCAGTTACGATATTAATAACCAGGTCTGAAAGGGTAAGTTTTTTTAAAGCTTTCGTTCTTGATTCCTCTCCTGCAATAGACTGGCACCCCCATCCTCTCCTGCAATAGAGTGCCACCCCCCTGTCCTCCCCTGCAATAGAGTGCCACCCCCCTGTCCTCCCCTGCAATAGACTGGTACCCCCATCCTCTCCTGCAATAGACTGGCACCCCCCTGTCCTCTCCTGCAATAGACTGCCACCCCCCTGTCCTCTCCTGCAATAGACTGGCACCCCCCATCCTCTCCTGCAATAGACTGGCACCCCCCTGTCCTCTCCTGCAATAGACTGGTACCCCCCTGTCCTCTCCTGCAATAGACTGCCACCCCCCTGTCCTCTCCTGCAATAGACTGGTACCCCCCTGTCCTCTCCTGCAATAGACTGCCACCCCCCTGTCCTCTCCTGCAATAGACTGGCACCCCCCTGTCCTCTCCTGCAATAGACTGGCACCCCCCTGTCCTCTCCTGCAATAGACTGCCACCCCCCTGTCCTCTCCTGCAATAGACTGCCACCCCCCTGTCCTCTCCTGCAATAGACTGGCACCCCCCTGTCCTCTCCTGCAATAGACTGGCACCCCCCTGTCCTCTCCTGCAATAGACTGGCACCCCCCCGTCCTCTCCTGCAATAGACTGGCACCCCCCTGTCCTCTCCTGCAATAGACTGCCACCCCCCTGTCCTCTCCTGCAATAGACTGCCACCCCCCTGTCCTCCCCTGCAATAGACTGCCACCCCCCTGTCCTCTCCTGCAATAGACTGCCACCCCCCTGTCCTCTCCTGCAATAGACTGGCACCCCCCTGTCCTCTCCTGCAATAGACTGGCACCCCCCTGTCCTCTCCTGCAATAGACTGGCACCCCCCTGTCCTCTCCTGCAATAGACTGGCACCCTCCTGTCCTCTCCTGCAATAGACTGGCACCCCCCTGTCCTCCCCTGCAATAGACTGGCACCCCCCTGTCCTCTCCTGCAATAGACTGGCACCCCCCTGTCCTCTCCTGCAATAGACTGGCACCCCCCTGTCCTCTCCTGCAATAGACTGGCACCCCCCTGTCCTCTCCTGCAATAGACTGGCACCCCCCTGTCCTCTCCTGCAATAGACTGGCACCCCCATCCTCTCCTGCAATAGACTGCCACCCCCCTGTCCTCTCCTGCAATAGACTGGCACCCCCCTGTCCTCTCCTGCAATAGACTGGCACCCCCCTGTCCTCTCCTGCAATAGACTGGCACCCCCCTGTCCTCTCCTGCAATAGACTGGCACCCCCCTGTCCTCTCCTGCAATAGACTGGCACCCCCCTGTCCTCTCCTGCAATAGACTGGCACCCCCCTGTCCTCTCCTGCAATAGACTGCCACCCCCCTGTCCTCTCCTGCAATAGACTGGCACCCCCCTGTCCTCTCCTGCAATAGACTGGCACCCCCATCCTCTCCTGCAATAGACTGGCACCCCCCTGTCCTCTCCTGCAATAGACTGGCACCCCCCTGTCCTCTCCTGCAATAGACTGGCACCCCCCTGTCCTCTCCTGCAATAGACTGGCACCCCCCTGTCCTCTCCTGCAATAGACTGGCACCCCCCTGTCCTCTCCTGCAATAGACTGGCACCCCCATCCTCTCCTGCAATAGACTGGCACCCCCCTGTCCTCTCCTGCAATAGACTGCCACCCCCCCGTCCTCTCCTGCAATAGACTGGCACCCCCCTGTCCTCTCCTGCAATAGACTGGCACCCCCCTGTCCTCTCCTGCAATAGACTGCCACCCCCCTGTCCTCTCCTGCAATAGACTGGCACCCTCCTGTCCTCTCCTGCAATAGACTGGCACCCCCCTGTCCTCTCCTGCAATAGACTGGCACCCCCCTGTCCTCTCCTGCAATAGACTGGCACCCCCCTGTCCTCTCCTGCAATAGACTGGCACCCCCCTGTCCTCTCCTGCAATAGACTGGCACCCCCCTGTCCTCTCCTGCAATAGACTGCCACCCCCCTGTCCTCTCCTGCAATAGACTGGCACCCCCCTGTCCTCTCCTGCAATAGACTGGCACCCCCCTGTCCTCTCCTGCAATAGACTGCCACCCCCCTGTCCTCTCCTGCAATAGACTGGTACCCCCCTGTCCTCTCCTGCAATAGACTGGCACCCCCCTGTCCTCTCCTGCAATAGACTGCCACCCCCCTGTCCTCTCCTGCAATAGACTGGCACCCCCCTGTCCTCTCCTGCAATAGACTGGCACCCCCCTGTCCTCTCCTGCAATAGACTGGCACCCCCCTGTCCTCTCCTGCAATAGACTGGTACCCCCCTGTCCTCTCCTGCAATAGACTGATACCCCCCTGTCCTCTCCTGCAATAGACTGCCACCCCCCTGTCCTCTCCTGCAATAGACTGCCACCCCCCTGTCCTCTCCTGCAATAGACTGCCACCCCCCTGTCCTCCCCTGCAATAGACTGGCACCCCCCTGTCCTCTCCTGCAATAGACTGCCACCCCCCTGTCCTCTCCTGCAATAGACTGGCACCCCCCTGTCCTCTCCTGCAATAGACTGGCACCCCCCTGTCCTCTCCTGCAATAGACTGGCACCCCCTGTCCTCTCCTGCAATAGACTGGCACCCCCCTGTCCTCTCCTGCAATAGACTGGCACCCTCCTGTCCTCTCCTGCAATAGACTGGCACCCTCCTGTCCTCTCCTGCAATAGACTGGCACCCTCCTGTCCTCTCCTGCAATAGACTGGCACCCTCCTGTCCTCTCCTGCAATAGACTGGCACCCCCCTGTCCTCTCCTGCAATAGACTGGCACCCCCCATCCTCTCCTGCAATAGAGTGCCACCCCCCTGTCCTCTCCTGCAATAGACTGGCACCCCCCTGTCCTCTCCTGCAATAGACTGCCACCCCCCTGTCCTCCCCTGCAATAGACTGGCACCCCCCTGTCCTCCCCTGCAATAGACTGGCACCCCCCTGTCCTCTCCTGCAATAGACTGGCACCCCCCTGTCCTCTCCTGCAATAGACTGGCACCCCCCTGTCCTCTCCTGCAATAGACTGCCACCCCCCTGTCCTCCCCTGCAATAGACTGGCACCCCCCTGTCCTCTCCTGCAATAGACTGGCACCCCCTGTCCTCTCCTGCAATAGACTGGCACCCCCCTGTCCTCTCCTGCAATAGACTGGCACCCCCCTGTCCTCTCCTGCAATAGACTGGCACCCCCCTGTCCTCTCCTGCAATAGACTGGCACCCCCCCGTCCTCTCCTGCAATAGACTGGCACCCCCCTGTCCTCTCCTGCAATAGACTGGCACCCCCCTGTCCTCTCCTGCAATAGACTGGCACCCCCCTGTCCTCTCCTGCAATAGACTGGCACCCTCCTGTCCTCTCCTGCAATAGACTGGCACCCTCCTGTCCTCTCCTGCAATAGACTGGCACCCTCCTGTCCTCTCCTGCAATAGACTGGCACCCCCCTGTCCTCTCCTGCAATAGACTGGCACCCCCCTGTCCTCTCCTGCAATAGACTGGCACCCCCCTGTCCTCTCCTGCAATAGACTGGCACCCCCCTGTCCTCTCCTGCAATAGACTGGCACACCCCTGTCCTCTCCTGCAATAGACTGGCACCCCCATCCTCTCCTGCAATAGACTGGCACCCCCCTCCTCTCCTGCAATAGACTGGCACCCCCCCGTCCTCTCCTGCAATAGACTGGCACCCTCCTGTCCTCTCCTGCAATAGACTGGCACCCCCATCCTCTCCTGCAATAGACTGGCACCCCCCCGTCCTCCCCTGCAATAGACTGGTACCCCCATCCTCTCCTGCAATAGACTGGCACCCTCCTGTCCTCTCCTGGAACAGACTTGCACCCCCGTCGTCTCCTGCAACAGACCGCTTTGATTCTGTCGCAAGCTAAACCAATCTTAGCGTTTTATTGAACAGCACATTAAGCAAGTGGAGAGAAGTGCTGCTGATTCATTTCCCTGTGCACTCACGAGTTCTGCGGGGTGCCGTTTGCAGCCCCTGCTGTTGTTTACAGCTCTGCTGAAACCACAGCACTTGCTATAGCTGGGCTCTAAATTGCAGAATCTTTTAAAGGGCGATTTCTGAAAATTGTAAAAGTAATGAAGTTCTGCTTTGGAAGGATTTCTTCTTTTTAAACCTTGACTGCCAGCATTGGGAAAGTGGTAATTTTGCTGGCAGTGATTTGCTGTGCTGTTTCCATACACAGGGAATGTGTTTGCTGTGCGGTTTCCATACACGGGGAATGTGTTCGTCCGCGTGCTTTGAACTCTGAGATCAGACTTTTTTAAAGTGGGTTCAGTCATGTGTTCACACACCATGGGCCGTATTTTCAAAGCTATCCCTCCACTCTTTTGATTAACTCCTATTTTTTCAAAGGCCAAAAAATCATGTTAACATTACAATATGAAAAACAAACCACATTGAGAGTGCTCAAGAGGACTTGAAATCTGTAAGTTGGTTGTTTGGTTCTACTTTAGTAAATTAACAGGAGTTATTTAAAGACTGGAGCAAATGACTTCAAAACATGTCCCTGTGTATCCAAAAGTGAAACAGCTGCATCCTGGTACCTTGTCTCTTCCTGTTCTGCAGGTCACATGGTCTTAGTGAAAATGACCTAAAGCACAAGAAGTGATTAGTTACCAAAAAAGCAAAAGTAACTTTTAATCAACTGCTGTATTCAAAATATCTGCCAGAAGCAAATACAAAGGCTGCTGGGAAATGTAGTTAATTGGAACTACATCTCCCAACAACCTTTGCAAGCAAAACGTCTATGGAATTGCCCATGACTCCAACTACCAGGAAATCAATCAATCACAGTAAAGAGTATCTACTGCATCGCTGCGGAGGAGTGAAGGGGTAATGGTGAGCGTTTAATCTAGTCCAGTATCGTGTTTATATTAATGAGAGCCTTCAGTTAAGCTTCACCTTTTTCATTTAGCTTTACATTTCATGAATTAATGTTGCAACAATATATTTAAATATAAAAATGAGATTTATAATAAAACCTGCCTGTTGCTTCCCTGCTTCTTACAGTAAATACACTTTGTGGGTCTGAGCTGATCTGTTCCTGGTGTCCTGGCTCTACTCACTGCATTTACACAGCAATACTGCAGCCCCCTCCCTGCGTTTACACAGCAATACTGCAGCCCCCTCCCTGCATTTACACAGCAATACTGCAGCCCCCTCCCTGCGTTTACACAGCAATACTGCAGCCCCCTCCCTGCGTTTACACAGCAATACTGCAGCCCCCTCCCTGCGTTTACACAGCAATACTGCAGCCCCCTCCCTGCGTTTACACAGCAATACTGCAGCCCCCTCCCTGCGTTTACACAGCAATACTGCAGCCCCCTCCCTGCGTTTACACAGCAATACTGCAGCCCCCTCCCTGCGTTTACACAGCAATACTGCAGCCCCCTCCCTGCGTTTACACAGCAATACTGCAGCCCCCTCCCTGCGTTTACACAGCAATACTGCAGCCCCCTCCCTGCGTTTACACAGCAATACTGCAGCCCCCTCCCTGCGTTTACACAGTAATACTGCAGCCCCCTCCCTGCGTTTACACAGTAATACTGCAGCCCCCTCCCTGCATTTACACAGTAATACTGCAGCCCCCTCCCTGCATTTACACAGCAATACTGCAGCCCCCTCCCTGCATTTACACAGCAATACTGCAGCCCCCTCCCTGCATTTACACAGCAATACTGCAGCCCCCTCCCTGCATTTACACAGCAATACTGCAGCCCCCTCCCTGCATTTACACAGCAATACTGCAGCCCCCTCCCTGCGTTTACACAGCAATACTGCAGCCCCCTCCCTGCATTTACACAGCAATACTGCAGCCCCCTCCCTGCATTTACACAGTAATACTGCAGCCCCCTCCCTGCGTTTACACAGCAATACTGCAGCCCCCTCCCTGCGTTTACACAGCAATACTGCAGCCCCCTCCCTGCGTTTACACAGCAATACTGCAGCCCCCTCCCTGCATTTACACAGCAATACTGCAGCCCCCTCCCTGCATTTACACAGCAATACTGCAGCCCCCTCCCTGCATTTACACAGCAATACTGCAGCCCCCTCCCTGCGTTTACACGGTAACACCGCAGTCCCCTATGGTTCCTGTCCATGGTTATACTATATATTTACCAGTTTACCATGGCTTTCCATGTTTTCTATTTTGCTTGCCAGTCTCTCTATGGGCTATGCTTTTCCATGCTTTCAGTGTATTTTAAATCGGACGCTCACCTCATCATTGAGCCCCACCGCCCCCTGCTGGTCAGGTGCCCCTCCCAGTGCCAGGTTGTGCCAGCCTGTTCCTCACAGTTCAGCAGCTTGGTTACAATGAAGCATTTGGCATGACAGCGGGAACGGAGGTCGTTCGTTGATCTTTAAGCAAGTTGCAGCGTTGAGGTCCCATATTTCAGAACAAGCTCAATACAATCTCACAGCAATCCAGGGCTCTTTGTTGGTTGTCTACATACTGTATACGAGTGCAGCTTAGCACACAACAATGGCAGTACAGCAATCAGAGCACCAGTTCCTGTAACACTGATGCTATTATTAACCTGCATTTGCTCGGGACAAAGGAACAGTAGCTAAGCAGTAAAGCAGTGGCTTTACAATACTAGACCGTGTTGTGCAGTGTGCATTGCATTTCATTCAAGCATCTACTTCAAAGTGCTGAGCTATGCCTCTGTGCTTTACTGGCACCAAGTGGCTGTTGACCTGCATTTACAGCCTTGCTCTACCCAGCCAGCAAAACTCTGAGCAGGTTCCCTTTATCAACATTCATCAAACGGGAGAGAACCCGTGAACAGGGATTCAACGCTCTCTTTAAATTGACAAATTTAATCCTGTGTAGATTACGATTGCTGAAGGGAACAGTATTGCATTTCGACAGATCAGTCCAGAAGAAACTACTGTTCAAACTTTAAAAAGCTGTGCTAATCATCAAGGCCTGCAGTCTAATCAGATGGTTTCAAGAAAACTCACACGCATAATACACAGCAAAAAAAAAAAAAAAAAAAAAGGTGTTTAAATATGCATGGCTCTCTTAAGTATATATACTGTAGAACAGAAACTGATTTTAATTAAAAGCGTAGAGAACATGTTTAAATATTTATGAATGGAAATGTTTACATCAATGTATACATTTACAGTACAAACAGGAATTGCATACAGCAGTATTCTTAATCTGGCAGAATATTTCTGCAGCTTCCTGTGCAGTAACAAAGATTAAAGATATTAACACCCTGCTGCTGGGTCTCTCAGTAACAATGCAGGCTTGTAACACTGGTGAAGTACATCAACATCGGACAAGCAAGAGGCTTCTACAACCACAAAAACCTTGCCATTGGTCTGATGATAAACTACCAGTGTAAGAGAGGCACCGCTTGCGATTAGAAACCTCAGAACTTTCATAAACCAATCAGGATGCTCCCCCTTCAGCCTCAGCTACCTTTGGAAAATCCCAACAAACTCCCTGAACCGCTCTGCGTATTGATACAGTGAAGTACGCTGAACCCTACACTCAACCTTGCACTGAACCCTGCAACACACTGGAAAGTCGCGGTCATTACTAATCAGATTTCACATCACTGCAGCATGGTTTGATCCCTTTTTCACTCGATAAGCCCCAGCAACCTTAGTTAAGAGTTATGCCATAACAACTCTGGGGTCAACGTGATGAACCTGTACCCCACCAGGACGACCCCATCCTGGATTGTATAAGAGCAGTTTACAGTATCGGGGTATCCCCTGGATTTTGTCAACCAGCTGTTTTTAGGGAGGGTCCCAGGATAATCAGGGATAGGAGGTGGATACAATCCAGGGGATCGTGCTGCAGAACGATCCCATTAAGATCCAGCTGTGGCTCATCTCAGTGGGTTTATCATCCCCTTTGCTGCAGGTATTACACACACATCCATGGCCAGGTGAGATGTCAAGAAGCAGGTCCCCTAGTGTGTGCTGCAGTCACAGGCGACTCTCTCCGGTAGCTCTGGCTGCTGCACTATCTGGACCCTGTTGTCCATCGTGATCCGAAAGCCACGGATCAACTCCTCCAGCTGCTGTCTAGTGATGGAGGGGACGCTGCCAACATCGACAATATCCAGCTTCTCCAGATACCTGAGCTTAGCCAAATGCACGAATTCATCTCTCTTCATATGGAAGTGTCTGAAACGAGAGGTCACTTTTCAGAAGCCACTATACTGTCCAGTAAGCATTTGTCGATAAGGACGTTTGCTGGGGCTGCCTAAAGCATTGCATCAGTGTTAAGGATAATGACAGCCTTTCTTTGCTTTGCTTGCAGAATGCATTACAGATACTGCAGACAGAAAGCCCCTGTGAAACACACAGGGAGGTTACAAAATTAAGTTTGTGTTCACTGTAATGAAACTCAGCAGGTAGAGAAACACATTGTTGGGCAACAAATTCTACAGCTACCACCAGAGGGTGCTGTAGAATATTCAGTACCTCTAAGTGTTGCTGCACAACTGCCTACCCTTATAAAAGAGAATTATGGTAAATGTCCAGTCATTTTGCAGTTTTCCCTCATGTTATTCCTATGCATTTACCAGAGTTTATCACAGTTTTCCATGGGTGTTTTTTTGTTGTTGTTTGTTTACAGGCTTTACTATGATTTCAATATGCTGTATTACACTTTGCTATGCTTTTACTATGGGAAACGTTTATCTCGATAGTTTTCATCTTTGAGATTAAAGCAGCATGCTGTTTGTTCATTTAAAAGACACACGCTGAACACTAGGAATCCTGGGGGGGGGGGGAGGTTGCACCACATCAAGCAACAACAGGTCATACCGGATACTAAGAGTCTTCAGGTGTGGGAACAGCTGTGGGAAGTCCTCGAGGCCCTCGACACAGTACGTGCAGTGGTCAAGCCGGAGGTGTTTGAGTTCTGCCGATGCCAATCTCTTCAAACCCGCAGGATTAATGAACACGCTGTTCAAACTCAGGCTTTCCAGGCGGGCTGGCAGGGAATTGCAGATGAGCCTACCCCCTGGAAAGCACAGGGAAAGGGTTAGGAATGAAGGGAAACACTGAATCAATGGCTTTGTTACGCCGAGATGAGGCCATGTTTCAAATATTAACAGCTTCCATTTACGATCCAAATATCAACTATTCCATTCTACACTGAACGTTACTGTTTTGATACAATGCACACCCCTAGCACTGACAGAGACACATCAATGGAGGAATTAAAAACGCTTTTCTGTCTTTGTATGCTGCCATGCCTTATTATAGTGGGCTAAGGGCATATGTAACTAGTCTGTTTTATTATCTCGCTAATTAGCAAGAGAATTTAGCCCTTTGGCTGTTACTTCGTTCAAGTATAAACGACCACTAACCAGTCTCTTTTACCGCAGTTAATGGTTTACCATTTTTCACATGCCTTATACCTTAGCAACTCTACTTATGCCAAAGCCACCTGCAGCAAACTGGTTTAACATGACCAATACATTTTACTCTTGTATCAAAGAAAATGTATTGGTAATGATATGAGAGTAAAATGTATTGGTAATCATATGACATTTCCATCCTAAAACAGGAAAGACAAGAAAAGGTTGCAGCAGGCACTGTTCACGAAGACCTTTTAATGAACTGAAATCAAGTTGAGAGAGTCTTTGCTCTCATTTTGAAATGCACTGTTAACTAAAGACAAACACTAGAGAGGTTTGTGATCAGGGTCCATCTGTATTAATAACTTCTTGCTGTACGCGTCCCCAGAGATGATCTCCTTCAGTAACCTCCGTTATTTAAAAAAAAAAAAAAAGAAAGACACTGCTCATGCTGTGCCTTATGAATACCTGAATTACTGGCACTCAGCTTTGTCAGTTCGGGGGGCAGGTTTTCACATGATACTTACTTTTCTGCCGCAGCTCTGTCAGGTGTGTTAGCTTTCTGAACACAGAATCCAGACCAATCGAGAAGTGCCTCGCTCTCTCGCCACAGGTGAAGTGAACGAAGAGGCAGCGCAGGGATGACAGCTGATTCAAGGACTCTTCACACAGGACCACATCCTCACAGTCGAGAAGTTCCAGCTTTTCCAACTGAAGCTGTGACACGCAGGGGTGTGGAAGGCCTGAGGACAAACGAACACGACATTTTAGAAGTAGGAAAAACACAACGACAAAGTAACCAATCTTTATTTTATATAGTGCCTTTCATAGAGGAACACCATCACAAATCGCTTTAAAAAAAAATGTGTTTTTTACTGTGCACCAGAGTGAATTTTGAGTCTGGTTTCCTGTGTAATAAACAGCACTAAAACAAGCAGTCTCAGGTGTGAAAATACTTGAACACCAAGGCACCCAAACCCCTCTACCAATCCTGATCATCTGTGGCTGAAACTGGCTTGAACTGACATCACAGTTTAAGGGAGATCAGTCTTTTGGATTTTTATGTTGCTCTGGATAAGGTTATTTGACATACATTGCAATGACAATGAAAAGCACACAGTCGGTAGTGCGTTATCTTGGTTTGAAAAGCCATCTCACCAAATCGGTCACATTGATCCCCGGTCAGTGGAGAAAAGCTATCTGGGGTCAGCTTCATGTAAAAGGGGTTCCCTTTGACAGAGAGCTCCTTGAGACTGGGCAAGTGGAATAAAGCAAAGCGGAACAGTTTGATAGCAGGGTCCCCCCAGTCACAGTGAAGGCTCAGTGAGCGCAGGCTCTTGAGCGCAGACACCCCAAGCAGCAGCTGGTATTCTCTGCAATGTCTCTTCAGGTCACACACAGTGAGGTGAGTGAGATGCTTCAGGTCGTGGACTACTAACAGCTTGGAAGGAGCATTCAAATCCACTTTCAAAACCAGCTTCTCCACATTCCTGAACTCTGTCAACAAGTCAAGAACTCCCACGTCGGAGATGGGATCTATAGCTAGGGCTCTGAGACTGGGCAGCGACCCAAGCAGCTTCCTCAAGTGATTCGCTTTCGCCTTGCGGACCACAACGGAGCACGTCCTTCTCTTCTTCAGCATCTCCCAAAACCCTGGGCTGTATGCGGCGATTCCTTTCAGAATAACCGTGGTGTCCCGCCAGCAGGCAGGCTGGTCTATCAGCTGCTTGAAGAGCCGGCACGTGGCGCGCACGCTCCCCTTCTCTTCAGGTGTGAGGCACCGGAATATCTGCAGGTACATCTCCGGAGGCAACGGGGGACCACTCCAGCTGCGCACGGCCATGGCCAGCCACAGTCCTGCAACAAAGCATGCTCTCATTAGCAGCGTATCATCCTGGGTACACATGCAGGGAGCAGTCACTGTCTCTTTCATAGGAAACTGGACCGCACCTTTCACAGATTTCAGTTAGGGATGGTACTACTTTAAACATTTCCAAGTGCCAGACGTTTCCAATTTTTCTTAAGCCTTTATCCTTGCAGTGCCTGATAAGAGTAACTGCAATTTAACTGAGTCTTTGTTTTTTTGTTGTATATGTTAAAGTTTAATGTGTTAATAATGAAGCTTCAATGTTTATGAAACAGAACTGACCATCCCTAGCACAGTTAAACTCTATAGCTATATGATACTATTTGTGAGGCATTCATGACAATAACTGGACATTTGGAGGATATTTTACTTCAGTTTTTTTTATTTTTGTATTCTACGTCAAGAACACCTTCACGTGTAAACACACACATATGTATTCTGAAGAAAACGAGTAGGGACACCATTTAACCCTTTTAACTGGGGAAGGAGGCGCAGAGTTTAATGCGAGTATTCCTTCAAACGACTACTACCCTGCTGTATAATAAAGATACAGTTGCAAATGATAAATAATGTATCCATTCCCAAATCAGTCAGCCTGGTCAGCTTTACTCGCCACGGCTCAGCGCGCGCCTGGGTTTACCGCGGAACTGCCTCGCGCTCTCCTCTGTTCACACACGCGTCTTCATCTGTCGCTGTGGGTGACGCCATCAACCCGCGCCCAGCCAATCGGAAGTGATGCACTTTCCTCCCCGTCCAATCAGTTCGCTATCCTGCGAAATTCAAACCAATGTGTTTTGCGGCGCCAATGTAATGGTGAGTACTGGTGAGAAACTGTACAGTATTACTCGTATTTAACCCTGCTGTTATTAACAAGTGATTAGAAAATATGCATGTCGAAACTATAAATACCAGACATGGAATAATGCAAAAATCAGCGTGTGCTGCGTAACATAATAATTACTCTACATACCAACACAGCTATCCGACTCTCCTGCTGTAAATATCAATCGAGAGCTAGTTAACTCAGACAGTGTGTGTGTGTGTGTGTGTTTAGATAGATAGATAGATAGATAGATAGATATGTTTTACATTTACCAATAAGAACCCAACGCTGAGCGCACATGGTTTCCCGGTAGCACACTTGACTGTGATCGTAGGTGGGCTCTTTCGTTCTTGAGAGCCGAGCTTGTTCATGGGTACGGTGGTTGAACTTCCCTGCTAGTCGTAGTAGCTCTCCCACAAAAAATAAAACAAATAACTAAATAATCCTGTTTTAGAAAAAACGTAGGTTTTTATATATATATATATATATATATATATATATATATATATATAATAGTTGCACTACCGGTTCAGAGTGCGGTTCAGAGTCCTCTGTTCTACTGTGAAATTCTCGCTGACAGCGAGCCACTTCGTTTTGGGAATGTTTATTAAAAATACTGTAGCTCGGATAATATATAATATTACTAAATACAAATATTATTCGCTAATCTTTGCTGACAGTTCTGCCCGTGTGTACTTGAATGATACCTGTCAAGTGTGATGACAACCTGTAATGTCTATGTGGCTGACTGTAATAAACTGTTCAAAGGAAGAAATGCTTTCATTTGATTTGTGTCCATACTTTCTGCATCTCAGTTTGGCACACTATTTTAGATTTAAAATTGATCATTGCTTATTTTTTTTTAAATGAAAAGAAAGTTGTAATTGTCCAACTACAATGAAGGCTGAAACTTACAATAGCCCTGTGCCCAGTCATTGTGTCTTTCATCAGAACCCTTCAATTATATATATATATATATATATATATATATATATATATATATATATATATATAAACATAAACATTTAAATGATCAGGGCCCCGGAGTTTGATGTTATATAAATTGTTCCTCTCTTACAGCTGTATGAACCACTAGCAAACAATAGGCTCTGGTGTGAAACATTCATGCAGTGATGGGAAGTGTCATCAATTCAGAGCAAATTTACCATGGGCCTGATTGTTCAAACTCTTGGCACATGGTCATTTCAATAATACATCTGAACAAGGGAAGTTCTCAAACCCAGGACTGGATGCAATGCACGTGTATCTTTAAGCCCAATTAATTGTGTAAATTTTGAAAAAAAACAAAAACGTAATATCTTCTTTACTTCTTTTTCAGCCACAGAGTATGAAGAAATGTTTTTGTTTTTAATGACGGATGCTTGATCAGAAATACAAATGTAATCATATATCAACCAGCAACTCATTTATAAATTCCAACATGTTGATCACGCCTTCAAAGATCAATCAAAGGGCAGCAGCACTGCCCTATAAATCCATCCCATTAAGTAAAATCCCTCCAGGTGCTGGGACCCCTGTCAAAGAACTGTTGAGGATGGTAGTAAGAGAAGAAGAAAAAGCAAGTCCTGGGAAATTTTGGAAGCCAAATTGGGCTTTTCGGAAAGCACCTCCGAATGGCGGCGTAAAACACAAGTTGCATTCCACTGTGCTGGATGGCTCTCTCAGCTCCAAGGACTGTGGCATATCATCTCCCGAGCTGAGCAGCATTGGAGTCGAGGACAACTTGACACTGTTGCATGGGAATAACTACGGCACAAACCACCCGAACATTATAGGACAAAAAAACAAAGTCTTAAGCGTGGTGGGCTCCTCCAGACCTCACGACTCTCCTGCCAAAGTGTTTGAGAGGCTAAAGAGGCAAATGGAAGAGCGGGCTAAAGGCGTCCATTCAACGCCAGGCAAAGCCGAACAGCAGGGCCCCCAGTGGACCCCACGGAAGCAGGGAGGCCCCCAGGAGTCTCCTGGGAAACCAGGTGTCTATCACACACCAGGGAAGGTGGGCCGACCAGGTCAGCCACCTGCCACGACTGTGGACATCAGGAGTTACCCGAAGGACATGCTGCAGACTTCTGTCTTGCGCTCCTTACCCAACTCCAACAGGAACGGCACAGGGGCATGTAGAGACGATGGCATTTTTGCAGGTAAGTTTTGTGCGGTCATTTTGTAAATTCACACACTAGGGTAGAACCGCCTTGAGACAGGCCATCTCTTTTCAAGGGGGTCCCCAGGGGCAGCAGGCTGTACGAGTCAAACATTGAGGTGGGGATGCTTCACCACTGTGTCTCTTCTCCAAGTGACTTTCTCTCTTGCTACTATGTGAGCATTTGTATCAGTTTTTAATAACTCAGGTGCTCGTTGTCTTTCTTTTATTGTCACTACTGAAGGTTTTAGAGTTCCTACCCTTAATTGGTTTCTTTTCATTCTTACAGTACCAGCAGTGCCAGCTAAGAAACCAGCATATCCTAGCACCGTCACAGCAGGCCAGCCGAGGGAATCTCCAGCAAAGATTTTTGCACGCTTGAAACAAAAGGCTGAAATAAAACGACAGCAGCAGCAGCAGCTACAACAAGCCAGCGATCCAGTTAGCAGCACAGTGGATATTAGGCCAGAAGGTCTGTTTCTCATTTATTACATAACAGCTTCTATACTTACTTAAGCTATATACTCCTGGGAGAAAACATCATCATAGTTGAAACATGAAACTATAATTCAGACTTATAAAAATGATCCGTCAGAGTTGTTGTTTAGTTTTGTAACATTACCAGTTTTATTTTGCCAGATGGTGCCAATTAAGTTGGGCCCTGGTGGTGGTAGAAACCCATCTGAGATGCATCATCTTCTCTGTTCAGAATTTACCAAGCTTGTGTTATGCTTACTTTGTATACAGGCTACTAAGAATATCAAAACCGGTTCTGTTTCGTTTGAATAAAAGTTTTGTTTCACTGTTGACCAGGATATGTGCTTCAGGGCCCAGGGACTGCACCAGTGCCAATGAGTGGAGACGAGGGGGATGATGAAATCTCCCAGGATACAGTTCAGAGCCTGGCAGAAACCACTGAGAGCGATGCAACAGACACCAGTCTTACTCCCCTTGTTGGTTTGGGGCTTGGTAAAAGTAAACCAGATTCAGCCGCTTTGGACCTTAACAGATTGCCCTACCCTAATCTTCCCCCAAATCAGGAATGGCGTGATATCTTACTGAAGTCCCCAAGAATTTCCATTCCGAGAAAGCAGATTACCATATCACAGCCAAGGAACGAGCCGGAGAGAGAGAAGACTGGCAGCCAGCCGAAGGACTCGGATACATCGGTCAGTGAAGCACTGTCCCCCGGCGCTAGTTTAAATGTGCATCACAGCACTGCAGCAAGCAGACAGGTGTTTGTGCTAGTGCCATTACACTGATGAAGGAACTTGACCAAATATTTGTCTGCTTTATTCAGCTTAATCAGCACATCACATCAAAATCATATAGGGTTAAATCAATTTTAAAATTGGGAATTGATTTTAAAAAAGGAAGTGAAATTGGAATTGAAAAACAGGAATTGACCCCGACGTTGGTTGAGGTGGTAGTAGCAGTACCAAGTCTGTGTAACACTCCATTTCAATTTGTTTGTTTTGTTTTGTGCAAATTTTAGTACATTTTTCCTGTCTATATTTGCAGGCAGGGCAGATACACCTCCATCAGTGGTTTATCAAGAAACTTCACAAAACAGACGTGTGTGTTGAGGGAAGGAGACAGTAAGTATCTTGCTCAATTCCAGGCGCCTCCGTTCTCTTGCTCTGTAATAACTGCAGTTGCACAGGCTTCAGTACACAAACGCTTTGAAAACAGTGCAAATGTTTCTCACTAGAAAGTGGAGCCCAAACATAGCTCCCAGCTTTCCAGGGTCTCAGAAATGAATGTTGCCTCTTTTAATGTGCTACGGTTTATTGTTGATATTTGTGATGCATATAATACAGTCTAAAGCGTCAAGACAGGGAGATCTCAAGGAATAAGAGAACAGTGTGTTGACCTGTAGACCCAACAGCAGCAATACTCATGTTGTAAATGTATATCATTTAACTAGGCATAGAAAGGGTTAACTGTTGTACTTGCCCGTTGCATTGCTTGGCATTGTAATTGAAGCTTGTGTTCTTTCTGCATTTAACAGGGATTTAAATGGACAGTACTGGCACAGCAATGTGATTGCAGAACGGTTAAAATGCAACACACTGAAGACCATTACCGGCAGCATCTACGTCTTGCATGGGAAGATGAATATGAACGCCACTAGTAAAGGTGAGAAAGCGCAGTTAAGGACCTCAGTTTGATAGATTTTCTGTTCTACAGTACCATTTCAAAAAGTATGTCCAGAATAAAAAAAAAAAAAAAAAAGTTTTTCATGTTTTTTTATTTTTTTTATTTTGCAGTGTTTGCAAGATCGTTCTTGAAAAAGTTTCAGTTTGGCTTTCCAGAAAAGTGGAAGGATTATCTTCAGAACTACTTGGAAGAGCTTAAAGGGTATGTTCCCAAACGTCAATGTAGCTCTTCCAGGTTAAAGTCTACATTTACCTACGAGGGTGACGATGGTGTGCTGTGCCTGCTTTTACATCGCCATCTGGTGACGAACGGAGAATGAAACATGACAAAATCTTACAGGATAAAAGGGAACGTAGATTACCAGAGTCTGTGTTTCCTTGACCAAACAGTTACATTTGCAGAATGTGGTCCAGAATCTCTATTATTATTATTATTATTATTATTATTATTGGTATTATTTGTAGGGGGTGTATTCAGCTTGTAGGTCTTGGTTGTCTATGTGATTAGGACAGTGATGTAAATGTAAAATAAATATGGATTTAAGTCTAAATTTTTCACACAGCTGACCCTTCTGCACGCTATACTTCCTCAATGTGGGGTAATGCCCTTGCCTGTGCTTTTAAGGAACCTGAACCCTTTCATGTTTTAATTATGGCTTCTGTTTCACAGACATAGAGCACAGCCAGAAAAAACGACTGAACAGGATCATAAACCAACACGCATTGTGCCTGCATCTGAGGTTGAACCAGTGAAGAACAAAAAGCAAACTAAAGTCACATATCCAGCAAGGTCTTCACACAAATGTAAGTTGTGTTATTCTTATTGTTTTCCTTTCAACCCTGGAGAGACCGCTACACTCACCTGGTT
Organism: Polyodon spathula; assembly: GCF_017654505.1. Lineage (NCBI taxonomy): Eukaryota > Metazoa > Chordata > Actinopteri > Acipenseriformes > Polyodontidae > Polyodon > Polyodon spathula. Next base: position 37,047,753 of record NC_054550.1, read on the forward strand.
AGTGTAATGGGTTAGCCTTGGATAGCTGTTTCTAAACTTGCATTCACTTATTCTAGCAGTGCAACAGACCCCAAAAAGGACAGAGCTACCGAATAGCTTTCAAGTTACCCGCAGCGGGAGGCACGTCTTGCCACCAATGGAATACTGGAGAGGACAAAGATACATAATCGATCCGGACCTGAATGTGACAGTAGATGAAGGCCGCACCAATTACTTGGATGAGAGTATGCGTTATATTGTAAGTTTGTATTTAAACGTTTGTATTATTTCTGTTGGCAAGTGCAAGCCGCCTTCATTTTAAAAAGGAACCAGCTGAGGGTGGATGTTGGACCCTGTGAAGATTCACACCCTGCTCACCATGTGCTTGTTTCTTTTCAGATGAGCCACTCAAGGACCCTACAGTGCTGTCACATTTCTATGAGTTACTGCAACATAGAAGTGTGTACAGCTGCAATTTATGTGTATCTACAAAAGACAAACATTTAACCTAAAAATACCACTGTATAAACACCAAGGCTAACAGGAATATTTTAAGTGCATATTTTTGACAGTGGTTAAAGGTCCAAGAGAATTAGACATTTGAACATTTTGGCAAATGTTTGAAATTTGAACACCCCTAAAGAGAAGTGATTTTGTTTTGCTTTCCCTAGGCCAAAAGAGGTGATAAAAGGAAATGCAGCACTAAACACAAGACAAAGACAGACGCTGGTAAGTTATGAACTCCACACCCATAAAGGAAAGACTTCATCAGGGGAAATGAGGGTGAAAAAAGTAGAAACATGTTGTTGAAACAAGGTGATTCTTAAAAAACATTTTATTTGACTTTATAGCTTTATTTTGAAATGGTTAAATATAAAAGCAGATTAGTCCAAACTTTATTGTAAGTTACTTTCTTTTTTTTGGGTTTTTGCAATCTCCAAAGAGGTGGCCAGTAATGAGAGAAAGGACCCGCCTAAAAATAAATGCACAGCTGTGCCCGAGACGGACGAGAGCTGTGAGAATGATGAAGAGAATGAAGGCAAGCTTGGCTATGCCACTTCTTTCAAGCCTTACTCAGTGATATTGACACCCATCAGAACAGTCTCCCAGTTAAAAGACAGATGCTTAAACCACAACCTTAGATACGCGAACACCAGCGAGCCTGACAGTGCAGCCGCAGTTAAAACCTTGTCCGGGCGTCAGGTCGATAAGCAGTCAGACAGCCATACCGATGTGTCTTTTACAGCTGTGGAGCCAGGACCGTCCAGTGACGATGATGAGCAGATCATTCAGAGGAAGACCAAGCACCGACTCAGGGCAGGTGGGAGAGGGGCAGCGGAGAGGGGCAAGCCGCTTCAGAAAGACACCACTGCCAGCCACAGCCGCACAGCTACGGGCTCTGCCTCTCTTTTTAAGTCTCCTACACCTACCACCGGCAAGTTGAAGGATACAGATTCTAAGAAACAAATAAAAAAGGCCAGAGTGAGCTGTGAAGTGCCGCTGAGATCGCAGAGCGAAATGAGCGACTGTGGCACAGAGCGTACCTTGCGCTCAACATCAAAGAACAGGCAGGAAATGATCGCTAAGGAATTTAAGACTGAAAAGCAAAACTCTGAGCCACACTGTTCACTGAGCACCAAGCCAGCTCAACAGAGCAGCAGGGGTTCAAAGGACCTTGGTTCTCAAATAAATATTCCCAAAAAGTCTCAGAATGTCGTGCAGGATTGTGAGGCTGAAATACCCACAGACTGCTTTGTGAGCTCCACGTCAGCTCCACATAGCAGGAAGAAATCAAAGGATACTGAGTGTCCACTGCACCTCAAGAGAAACTCGAGGAAGACCTTGCAGGAATCAGAGACGGAAATGAGTGCATCTGGGACGGAACGAAACAGCAGAGCTTTAAAGAACAATCCGACACAGCTAATTAGAAAAAAACAGAGGTCAAAGGTTCTTCAGGACTCGCAGAGTGAAGTGAGTGACTCTGGCACAGAGCGTGCCTTGCAGCTTAGGTCTGCATCTCGAAACAGCAGAGCTTCCAATAGTGGTAATTCTTTAATGCAGCTAAAGAAAGCAAAGCAGATTTCTAAAGTTGTGCAGGAAACTGAGTCGGAGTCTGAAATGAATGGTTTTGTCCAACGCCGTGTTGCTCCACTTAGCAGGAAGAAATCAAAGAGAAATGCAAAGAGTTCACAAGATCTGGAGACCGAAATGAGTGACTCGGAAACAGAGCCCTCCTTGCAGACCAAGTCTTCCTCTCGCAACCGTAGGGGCCCAAAGGACAGTGGTCATCCTGTTCGGCTTGTTAGGACAAAAAATAATTCAAAGGTCCTGCCAGAGTCTGAATCCGTGAACTCTAGCCCAGACTGTGCTGTTCACGCCACGTCAGCCTCACTTAAGAGCAGGGATCCACAGAGTACCAAAAGGACTCTGAATGTCCCGCAGGGATCCGAGGTTAGTGAATCTAGCGAAGGCGATGACGATGCTGCAGGCTCCAAGTCTGCTCCACATAGCAGTAAAAGTGTAAAAGATGCAGAGCTGAAGAGTAAGAAACAGAGTGACGGGAAACCCAAGTCCCGTGAACAGAGCTCTGAAAAAAGCAACAAAAACAGGGACAGTAAAGCAGCGTCCCCTGCAGGGCTGAGAAAGGGACAGCATGGAGCCACAGAAGGGAAGAGCTCCCAGCCTGTTGAGGCTAGAGATAAGAGAGGGGGGGGAGATGATGAAGACCAATTCAGCGAGGATGCCTGGACCAAGAAAGAACTTGAAAAGCTGTACAAGTGAGTTCTAGTAGATTGTGTTGTCTTGTGTTGTGTTGCATTGTATTGTATTGTATTGTGTGTTTGTTTGTTGAAACCAAGCTCTGAGACAGACATGTAATTGAAAGGGAATTGCCCAGGGTCTGTGAATCCAGCTAAATACCTCTTTTAAGTCCAGTCTGGACTCCTCAATCCAAAAAATAATAATAGAGAAAAACAGATTTTTTATATATAAATAATGTATTCTACATATTTTAAAAAGTTAAAAAAAAAAAAAAAAAAAAAAAAAAAAAACAACCTTTTCTTTTTTTAATAACATTAAAAAATTGCCCCTTTCCTCTACAGTTAGGTGAATTTGTAAGAAATCGGTTATCTTGGAAGTCAATCAGGTTTCACTGTGAAGTATAAGCCCCGCTCCCCTCCTGTACCTGCAGCTCTGTTGCAGCTCTTCCGAAGCATCGGAGCGGACTCTGGCTGGGTGTTTCCATGGCCGTCGGGACGCGATCGGCCGAGGAATGCCAAAGGAAATACACAGAGGGACATCACTTGAACAAGAAGAAAGCTAACAGCAAAAAGAAGGACACCGGCAGCAAGAAGGAAGAGCCAGGTAAACCCAGGAGCTGCTTCTGTGTCTAGAACTGCTGCGGTTCACACCTGCTGGGTAGCAGTGTGCCGAGTGTGACGATACAATGGGTGTGGTGATATGCAGTTATCGGTTATTTTTTATTTCTGTTATGACTCAAGGGTTTTCAGCATGTTCACATCATTTACTTCAACTGCAACACATCAGCTTTGTTACTTAACAGCATGAATTTATTATGCATTAGTTGAAACTAGATGGGAACAGGAGCAGAACCTTGGTTTTTAGGGCTCTCCTGGGTGTGAAAGAGATTTGTACGCATGAAGTACAGTTGCCTGTAAATGCATTTTCAGGTTAACTCTGGCTGTGCGTTGCACTTAGCGTTCACCTTCCTGTTGCTCTTAATTGTCATCCAGGGAAGGATCCTGTCAAGATAACTGCACGTGCTGGAACATTGAAACGCAAGAAACAGCTGCGGCTCTTCCTCGACCAGCTGCCGAAAGACGACCACGATGACGTTTTCAGCGCCTCTCCTTTACAGAGCAAGAGAGTAAAGGTGGGTGACTGTGGAGCTGGGGTCCCCTGCGTGGAAATGATAGTCGTATTTAAGCTGGAGCGGTCGATCAAGTGAGCTTCTGTTTGTAGTTCTGTAATCCACAAAAGCTTGCTTGCTATTTTTTTTTTTTCTTTCCTCAGCCCCCACTGTTCTGAAGGACTGGCTTGTCTGTTCCTGTTCCACATTTTTATTTGTTCATGTATGTAGAGAATTGCATATCCAAGTGTGAACTTGGTTAGAAGTGAATGGTGGTGCTGGGGATTGAAAGAGCTGTCTGTCTGTCTGTCTGTACATCGTACACATGCCCCACTTGCATTAGTACATACGGTGATCTGCTTTCTCATGATGCTAAAAGCTCTTGTTTTGTATTAACAGCCCTGGCCAGGGATACAGTGCGTTTGTTACTGAGCTTCACTTGAATTGGTTAGAAGTAAAAATAAAAGACCTGTTGTCTGTTATACTTGTGGATCAGTCACAGTCTGAGCTTTAGAGGGAGAGGCATTTGCAGATAAATGCAATGTTTGCTACAGTGTATGGGAATCTGAGCACTGCCTTTCATGTGCGCTGCTCGGAAAGCTACACTTGTAGAACCTTGTTGGAAATAAACCCTGCACAGTATTTTGGGTGTCTTACAAACCTGTTCCCTTGAAAATCCCTTTTGAATTGCAGTTACCCTCCCTCTGTGGGGGGCAGGAAGATGATGTCTTTCAGCTGACGGAGATCAACCCTCAAACCCCTTCCTCCACCTGCTTTCCCTTGGTGAAAACCCCGCAGTGCCTGCACATCAGCCCTGGCATGCTGGGCTCTGTCAACAGGTACGGCTGTCCTGTTGAGCACCACGAGATATTGAAGACAATGATGCACAGCTGTCAGTAAGCTGGCACAGCCGCACACCCTTAACACAGATTTACTGATCCGAAAACATTCATTTTATTATTATTTTTATTTTGCACTCTCTTATTTATAGGAACGATAATGACAGGTATGTTTTCAACCTGCAAAAGAAAGAGAAGAGGGGCAAATTGAAGACCTGGGCCAATGTTAGAATGCAAGCGGTAAGTTTTGTGGTGCTGTATTTTGTAGTTTTCATTTTGATGTATTTGCGGTTAGTGCTGTTGAGCCAGTATATAAATTACTGGACCTCGCCTTCCCAATGAAATATATAGAACAAAGGTAATAATCAATAACCGGGCATATAAGTACAGAAGCAACTGTTACAGGAACTCAGCAGGGGAGTTAATCGAGTGAGTTTACTGCTGGTCCCATGATGACTTCACACTATTTACTTTTGCGTGATCAATCGTGAAGCCGAGGTGCAGCTATTTAATTATCAGTCCATTCTACGACATGCAGCTATGATAGAAAGAGTTGCAATGAAATCAGACATCCCAGCCTGCATTCAGTCTCCCTGTTAGAAGCACTCTGGTCTGTGTGTGTGTGTGTTTATTTGACCTGCCGTTCAAAGCCAGGTAGATTCCGTGGTGCGTCTTCTGTGACTGCTGCCTTGGTGACAGTGATTCGGAAAGACTTGTTTTAGTTTAGCAGAGACACAGACAACTCCGCTCTGAGCATTCAGAAATGATACTTGCAAAAATAAAATACATGTTTACACAAATGCATAAAGATATGACGAGGTATTCTGTATTATTCTTAATCAAGCGAGTTTGTTTTCCAAGGTCAGTGTTGTGCATCAGGTAACACAAGTGGTATAACGAAGGTGGGAGAAAGCAGCACATGCTCCAGTTTATTTCTGTTAGGTTCGTGGATTGATTGTTGACTTGGTATTTCATTTATTGTAGGGTTCTAACAGCTTTGCAACTCCATCTAGAAGAAGGGGAACAGTGCTGAGTTCTGCAGGTAGGTGTAAGAGTAGGTACGGGGCACACGAAAGGTCCCTTTGTATCGGTTCACCTACAGTGCTAACGCATTAAGATGCTGCATGTAATGCTAACGCATTAAGATGCTGAAGCTGCCTTTGCATGAAATGTGCTTATTGTGTAAATGCAGTGTTTTTTTAAAGATGATTGTTTTTTGAAGCACAAAAATAGTCCATCTGTTCTTTTGTTTTCTTAGTTTTGTTTTTTTTTTAACTGGAAGCTATATACAGTAGACACACAGATTATTTTAACACTGGAATTATAAAATCTCAATGTAGAAGCACATGCTGAGTCTTCATTGACATTATGAGATCAACGATGCCCTCCAGACCAGCAGCCACAGAGAGGTGTGTGTAAATGTATGAACCAGAATGTTTCTGTTCCAGATGAAAATGAGAGGTCCATTGTGGGAAAACTCTTGAGTAAAGAAGACCCAAAACTATCAGATGAAAGCGAGGATGATTATTATTTTGTACTGGAAGATTGAGTTGTGAATTGAGGAAGTTCGGAAACCCAGGACTGGGGAGGGCTGGTGTGAGTTTCTAACCCTGGATAATCAATTAAAGAATTGGGGACCTGGTTAGAAGAAGCCACTGGATTGGAATGGAATGAAACACACATACATTTTCCATACAAAAAAACAAATTGAGTATATATTTTATTTATGTACATATTGCAAATAAATGTCTGCCTGTGGTGCGCAGTGTATGAAATGTAGTAAAGTAGAATGAGAAGAACAATGCGGGCCCTCCTCAGCGTGTCCTGTTACTTGGTAAAATAATATAAGTTTTGTATTTTTTATTTCTGTTTGCCCTTTAAGCTTTTCCAGTCTTTTCCATGGTGTAATCCAGTAAACCTTTACAAGTGAAGTGCAGGGGGGGGATCGGCTTCCTTTTCAGGAGAAGAACTTGCAGATCTATTGTTTATAGATATTTTTAATTAATCTGTTTTAATTATTGTGTTAAAACAATTGTTCCTTTCTGTAAATAAAACTAAATTGCATTTTTTTATTGTTCATTTTTTGTTATTATTTGTTGCCACTGTTTGTCTTATAAGTTTACCTTACATCGCGTATGAGGAAATGTTAGAGCAGACCATAATTCCGGAGAGAGACGAGCACATTCATTTAATTTCTTAACAGCACAGGTAAATGTGAAATACTTAGCAACTATTTGCTTTGACTTGCGAAAGACGATTTGACCTTCTCAATATGGCTGCCCAGACTGGTACGCAGTCATAACTGACAATGTCTGTCGTAGCACACTGCCAGTCTCCAGCTACCAACATTAATTCACATTGCATCTAACAACAAGGCTTGAAATAGGACGTATTTAATCTACCAATACCAACCCAATCTTTCTCTTTCTGTGTGCATTCACAGAGATCATTCACGGAGATCATTCACAGAGATCATTCACGGAGATCATTCACGGAGATCATTCACATAGATCATTCACGGAGATCATTCACGGAGATCATTCACATAGATCATTCACGGAGATCATTCACAGATCATTCACAGAAGATCATTGTCTAAACCGGTCAGAATCTGTGCAGCATGAGTGTTAGCCTGGATCCCGCTTGCACATTATCAGATCTCATTCACCCCCCGTGTTAGCCTGGATCCCGCTTGCACATTATCAGATCTCCGTGAATTCACCCCCAGTGTTAGCCTGGATCCCGCTTGCACATTATCAGATCTCCGTGAATTCACCCCCAGTGTTAGCCTGGATCCCGCTTGCACATTATCAGATCTCTGTGAATTCACCCTCAGTGTTAGCCTGGATCCCGCTTGCACATTATCAGATCTCTGTGAATTCACCCTCAGTGTTAGCCTGGATCCCGCTTGCACATTATCAGATCTCCGTGAATTCACCCCCAGTGTTAGCCTGGATCCCGCTTGCACATTATCAGATCTCTGTGAATTCACCCTCAGTGTTAGCCTGGATCCCGCTTGCACATTATCAGATCTCTGTGAATTCACCCCCAGTGTTAGCCTGGATCCCGCTTGCACATTATCAGATCTCCGTGAATTGTGTTAGCCTGGATCCCGCTTGCACATTATCAGATCTCTGTGAATTCACCCTCAGTGTTAGCCTGGATCCCGCTTGCACATTATCAGATCTCTGTGAATTCACCCCCAGTGTTAGCCTGGATCCCGCTTGCACATTATCAGATCTCTGTGAATTCACCCTCAGTGTTAGCCTGGATCCCGCTTGCACATTATCAGATCTCTGTGAATTCACCCTCAGTGTTAGCCTGGATCCCGCTTGCACATTATCAGATCTCTGTGAATTCACCCCCAGTGTTAGCCTGGATCCCGCTTGCACATTATCAGATCTCCATGAATTCACCCCCAGTGTTAGCCTGGATCCCGCTTGCACATTATCAGATCTCTGTGAATTCACCCCCAGTGTTAGCCTGGATCCCGCTTGCACATTATCAGATCTCTGTGAATTCACCCCCAGTGTTAGCCTGGATCCCGCTTGCACATTATCAGATCTCTGTGAATTCACCCCCAGTGTTAGCCTGGATCCCGCTTGCACATTATCAGATCTCTGGATCCCGCTTGCACATTATCATCTCTGTGAATTCACCCTCAGTGTTAGCCTGGATCCCGCTTGCACATTATCAGATCTCTGTGAATTCACCCCCCGTGTTAGCCTGGATCCCGCTTGCACATTATCAGATCTCTGTGAATTCACCCCCAGTGTTAGCCTGGATCCCGCTTGCACATTATCAGATCTCTGTGAATTCACCCTCAGTGTTAGCCTGGATCCCGCTTGCACATTATCAGATCTCTGTGAATTCACCCCCAGTGTTAGCCTGGATCCCGCTTGCACATTATCAGATCTCTGTGAATTCACCCCCAGTGTTAGCCTGGATCCCGCTTGCACATTATCAGATCTCTGTGAATTCACCCCCAGTGTTAGCCTGGATCCCGCTTGCACATTATCAGATCTCTGTGAATTCACCCCCAGTGTTAGCCTGGATCCCGCTTGCACATTATCAGATCTCTGTGAATTCACCCTCAGTGTTAGCCTGGATCCCGCTTGCACATTATCAGATCTCTGTGAATTCACCCCCAGTGTTAGCCTGGATCCCGCTTGCACATTATCAGATCTCTGTGAATTCACCCTCAGTGTTAGCCTGGATCCCGCTTGCACATTATCAGATCTCTGTGAATTCACCCCCAGTGTTAGCCTGGATCCCGCTTGCACATTATCAGATCTCTGTGAATTCACCCCCAGTGTTAGCCTGGATCCCGCTTGCACATTATCAGCTGACAACCGTCACATGACAAGACGGAGCGTTCACAAGACAAAAGGCAAAGCAGGTTTAAGGAAGGACATTGCAAAGCGGTCGTCTGTTCACTAGGACAGCGCCCACAATGAGGAGTCTGTGAGTATCAGGCTTTTATTATTTTCCAAGAAGAATATTTAGCATGATGTCTTTTCCATGTGTACTGTAGAGCTCATTTTAATAAGTGCAATATTAATATACGCGCATTTAAATCAATGTCCGCATCACGCCGGTGACAGTGTCACTATACTTACAAAACATCAACGCAAGAGGCATGAATTAAATCGAGGCATTTTATTAACGACCGTTCGCGCGAGTCATTTGTAGTCTTTTTAATTAAATTAGCCCAGTATGCGTTCTACCTGTATAATCCCCACTGTGTTGTTGCTTGTTGTTAAGCGACTCTACAGTATTGTAGTGTTTGCACTCGCTTCGTTGTTTGTTGAATGGTGAGCATTGCACTAATGACGGCCCGGTTAGTCCTGAATTTTCTCTGAATAACTATTTTGTTTTCATTGCTTTATATTACGCACCGAAGCATAAATAATGTAATTGTAAAGATAAGGCTGGACTCGGTAACTTGGTCATAGGCCATTGCGTTCATTGCCTAAATTCCCAACGATAGATATCTTTGTTTGTTTTTACACAATTGCCTGTTGTTTTGTGGTGGAGGCATTTAAAAACAAAACAGACCTGTCCTGTTGAGCTAGCAGCTTTTCTGAAAAGGTTAAAAGTTGCACAGCTCATAGACTCCCGTAATATTACAGTGTGTCTAATAATAGAGCACTCCTCATCCACACCCTTCCCTGATACAGCGTGTCCAAAAACTGAGCTCCCCTCACACCCACACCCACACCCTTCCCTGATGCACCAGGTCCAAAAGCTGAGCTCCCCTCACACCCACACCCACACCCTTCCCTGATACAGCGTGTCCAAAAACTGAGCTCCCCTCACACCCACACCCACACCCTTCCCTGATACAGCGTGTCCAAAAACTGAGCTCCCCTCACACCCACACCTACACCCTTCCCTGATACACCAGGTCCAAAAACTGAGCTCCCCTCACACCCACACCCACACCCTTCCCTGATACAGCGTGTCCAAAAACTGAACTCCCCTCACACCCACACCCACACCCTTCCCTGATACAGCGTGTCCAAAAACTGAGCTCCCCTCACACCCACACCCACACCCTTCTCTGATACAGCGTGTCCAAAAACTGAGCTCCCCTCACACCCACACCCACACCCTTCCCTGATACAGCGTGTCCAAAAACTGAGCTCCCCTCACACCCACACCCACACCCTTCCCTGATACAGCGTGTCCAAAAACTGAGCTCCCCTCACACCCACACCCACACCCTTCCCTGATACAGCGTGTCCAAAAACTGAGCTCCCCTCACACCCACACCCACACCCTTCCCTGATACAGCGTGTCCAAAAACTGAGCTCCCCTCACACCCACACCCACACCCTTCCCTGATACAGCGTGTCCAAAAACTGAGCTCCCCTCACACCCACACCCACACCCTTCCCTGATACAGCGTGTCCAAAAACTGAGCTCCCCTCACACCCACACCCACACCCTTCCCTGATACAGCGTGTCCAAAAGCTGAGCTCGCCTCACACCCACACCCTTCCCTGATGTGTTCAGATTGGAGCTTGCTTCTATGCCGGGTCTCACTGTGGTTTCTGTTTCATGTTTTCCTGTAAAGGCTTCCAGCCCTGCTGTTTCTCTTGAGCTGCCCTGTCAGATGCATATACCTGGAGTCTGACCAGAACACCTCGTGAGTAGATTATTCTGGGTATTATCAGGCTCTTCCATTGCTCAGCTTCCCATTCTTCTAGCGTGATTACATTCACTTTAACTCAGTTACACCCACCACACACCTGTTGTACTGAATGTAACTTATTTGAGGGTAGCAGAAAAAACCCTGAAATGGCTGAAACAGAATGGGATTCTCCAGGTATTCCCTTGATTGTTATTGTGCCACATTTCCACCCGCTGCTTGGACTGCTTTTAAAAGTGATAACATGTTGTTCGTTTGCTTTTCTGCACAGACACCCTTTTACCATTGTGTAGACTGACCTGCAGACAGCAGTACATCTCATCCCATTTACGTGTGTGCAGTCTGCATTGAACCTGCCTCTCGTAATCTCTCCCTGTGTTAGCATCCCTGAGGGCTGGAGCAATGCTGGGCGTGTGGCAGCCTCTGATCAGGTTCAGCTGACCTTCGCACTTAAACAGCGGAATGTGAGAGAGCTGAGAGAGCTGCTGGGCCGGGTATCGGACCCGGATTCCTCTCAGTACGGTGAGTCTGCCGTGTGATCCGGTCAGATACCCCCCCGCCCGTTTCAGTACCAGACAACAATGCCGTCTAACCAGGGTTCGGTAGCTTAAATACTTCCCCAGGTCCTAATGTCTTCCTGCACATAAACACCACTGGCTAGATGAGGTCTAATAAGCCCCTTCTGCTCACTGAATGAGTCTGTAAGCAGTGTTTCTGTTTAGCAGTGGAGCTGTGCAGTGATAGTGTGCAGTGAAGCTTCTCTTCCTGTAGAGCAGCTGTCCACAGGTTTGACACTTACTGGAAGCGCCGGTTTCACAGTACTTACTAAGCATGTGATGTTTCCTTGCACACGCTTCAGGGGTGTGGATTGCGTACTGAGGACAACAGGCCCTGTTTTCAGGTGCAAAGGTAAAGGAAATCTGTAAAAAAAAAAAAATACAAATGCAACCATATCACACTGCCAAGTAAATGCCAGTCTTATTCTGTCCAGATGATTACGTCCATCTCTGAAAGCTTGCCCTTGCTTTTGCACATGATTAAAAACAACCGCTGACTAGCTATTTATACCCTGGGCAGGGGATAGGCTTGTGCTATACCTCTTGTTTTTATTTATATTACTGAATTAATGATCCAAGCACAGACTGTCCCTCTCTCTCATGCACCAGAGGTGATTGTACAATGAGCAGGATATTGCTAGCAGTTTTGGTTTCCTTTTGCAGCGCTAGCTGCAGGTTTGACCTTTTTCTCGGGGGTTTCACACTAAGCATGCAGTTTGTCTCTTCACATAGATCAATAATGCTGATCATGGCGCAAAGTCTGCTAGAAGTGCTTTGCAGGGGAGTTGTTTGTTGCTTAATTTTTAGTTTCAGATCCTCTAAGTATTTCACTCGTGTTGATAGGAGGTCGCACCCCGCTGAGTACAAGCTGTCTGAGTGCATTGTTTTCATTGTGCGCAGATGAGATTGCATCCAGTGCAATGAATATCCTCCTCCTTCAGCAACAAGGCAGCTGCGTCTGAAACTGCTGTGCAAAACGTCCTGCATCGGACAAATACTGTTCTACAAGAAATCTTCTTAAGCTGCGCTAAGTAGCTCTTAACAGTGTTTTAATTCACTTCATTTAATTGATTACTCCTTTGTTTTAAATACTGTTTAGTTAAAGCATTAAAATGTGACGTGCTTCAAACAGTGTTCCAAGTATAGGAATCACATTTACCCTTCTGTAGGTGTTGAAGGAGCAGATGCTGACCAGATAAGACAAAAGGAAGCCGTCCTGGAACAGCAGATTAACACAGTGAACGCCACACACATTCCACTACACGCCCGACCAACACCGTACACCCCACGTGCACGGTACTGTCATTGTTGTTGTACGCCCACACACGCATTCACCCGCACGCACGCCCAACGCCTTGCCCCCACTTTCACACACGCCTCTGCCTCACCCGTCATAGGCAACCTCCCGCAACGCAACGTACGCATGCCCGCACGCCACACACGTACCCACCCACACCCACCCGTCCACCCTCCACGCACGTACGCACCGCACTCCGCCACTCAACACACCTGTCACGCCGAACACCCGTCGTCACACCCCGAGCGTCTCACGTACGCTTCCCCTCAACGCCCGCACGCAGGTCCGTGTGGCCACCCGTCCACCCCACGCACGTAACGTGCACACTTCATCGCAATCACACACGCCCGCCAGCGACACTCCACCCGCAAGTGCCGCACGCCAGGCCAAGTGCCCGACACGCACAGGCGCCGCCTGCACACCCCGTCCACCCCACACGCACGTACGCATGCCCACGACTCAACGCAGTTGCCCTTGGACACCCACCGTCACACACCTGCCGCCACCTACGCATGCCGCCTGCACGTACGTCAGCCCGTCACGCACGTAATACCCACGCTTATGCCCGCAGCTACGCCATGCGTACGGGGTGCACCCCGCGGGTGCGCCCGCACGTGCACGTACGCACGCGGGCTATGTGCGTGCGTGCGTGCGGGCGTGCGTGGTGTTTCAGCTCGGTGATTCTCTTCCCCGGTGCTCTTTTGGAATGACTTGCATGTGTTCTGTCGCTGCTATCCCCAGGTAAGTACCTGTCCCTGGAGCAGCTCTCCGCCCTGGTCCAGCCCTCGGAACTGACCCAGAAGGTGGTGTGGAGGTGGCTGGAGAGCCATGGAGTGCAGGACTGCCACAGCGTGGAGACCCAGGACTTCTTGCAGTGTGCCATGCCAGCCCGGTAAGGACAGGGGCTCCTGCACAAGCCCTGCAGCCAGCCTGGTAGACAGGAGGGGGTTAATCTTGACATTAATCACACCTGCTGTGATATGAAATTGCATTGAAAGACAATTCCAAGTAATCCAAAGTATTAACATAACACTATTTATGTTTCATAATGCTAGCTAATGTTTAGTGTACATACATTTACTTGCATGTAATGACAGTTTGAAAATATTTGCTTACGTGTAATTGGAAGTTTGCCATTTTAAAATAACAACTTAGTTTTGAATTGCTGTTTTTGCTATATTGTAAGCTTTCACGTTTCAGACTAACAAAGGTAACTTACTGAGCTATATTATTAGGTTATCAGAAGGGAAATGTCTTTTGTCGAGTACTTCTTGTAATTGTCACTGGTAGATGACATTGTGAATGTTTTGTTGAGACGCTACGGCAGCCGTCTGCAGCATGTTGGGGTTACGATGGAGTCCAGCCTTTTCAGATGCAGTAAGTTATGTGCTGTCGGCCAAGGACTGTGTTCCAAGCGTGGTCTAGTAACCTTGATAAAGTAACCTTGATAAAGTAGCTTTTCTCCACACAGAAATACAATCTAGGGAGCAGCTCAGGCAATATGATCCAGCTCCCGCAGTGAATCCTGTTTTTGTTTGCTTTGTCTCCAGCGTGGCGGAGAAGCTGCTGCCCGGCTGTGAGTTCAGCCGCTATGTGAAGGGGCATCAGTCACTGGTGAGGTCGCCAGTCCCATACGGGCTGCCTGACGAGCTGTCTGAACACCTGGACTTAGGTAACTAATCACACCAGATAGGGACTCCCAAGGGAAGGAGGCAAACGCACAGAACCTTTTAGTTATGTGTCTGGCCAAAAGTGTATTATTATTATTATTATTATTTTATTTTTATTTTTTTACTTGCAGCTGGTCCTGAGTTATTTTTAATGTAACACCACAGTGTTTTAAATTTGAAAATGGATCCTGTAAGGAAGGTGTTGATTACACCATTCTTTATGATCTTACATGAACAGCACCCTGAGGAGCAAGCCCTTCTGTAGATAAATGGATTGTTGTGTCATTGCGTGTAAATCCATGCATTGCCTGATCTTTTTAAACAAGCCTGGCAGTGCATTTCCCCTGGGTGTCTGTGTACTGTATGAGCTTCCTCTGTCTGCTCACAGTGGGAGGAGTCCACCGATTCCCAGACTCGAAGATGGCCCTGAGGCGTACTTGGGCCAATGGGAAGAAGCAGAAGGCAGAGTTTCACCTGGGGGTGTCACCCTCCATCCTCAGGCAGCGCTACAACCTGACAGCCAGCGACGTGGGCTCCTCCCAGAACAACAGCCAGGCCGTCGCTCAGGTGGGTCGACCCGGCCGCAAGAACCTTAAACCGGTTCAGTAATAATGGAGCGAACGCCAGGACTGCTGCGGACTTCAAGGACTGGCATTCTGCACCCTTGTCATCAGACCAATCATCTAACAGCCTGCATCTGGGACTTGTATCTGAGCCCCTTCTCCTCTCCTCTCTGCAGTTCCTGGAGCAGTACTTCCACCCTGCAGACCTGGCAGAGTTCATGAAGTTGTTTGGGAGAGGATTCAAGAACCTGCCCGAAGTGGAGAGGGTCGTGGGCAAGCAAAGGTGCAGGAAGGCAGGGCTCGAGGCGAGCCTGGACGTGGAGTACATCATGAGCACTGGCGCCAACATCCCCACCTGGGTCTTCACCAATCCAGGTAGGAGGGCTTCGCTGTGCAGCATCACACTTGTGCCACTTCCAGTATAAAGAAGCCTCTTAAGTACCAGTCAGGCATTAAGTCTGTCCTTGTCCCAGACTCTGATTGCAGCCTCTTGTGCGCGTGTCCTTGTGCTGTGTTTTAAAAGCTTTAGTCTTCTTGTCTCAGACAAGGCTTTTGACCAGGTGGATACAGTGCAGTACGTGTAGAACAGTGTGTTTTTGATTTCTTCTTGTTCCCCCACCCCGCTGTACCTCCAGTGTTTGTGTTGTCCTCCTGTGTTCCCAGGCAGGCATGAGTCCCAGGAGCCGTTCCTGCAGTGGCTGCTGTTGCTTAGCAACATGTCTGCGGTGCCCTGGGTGCACACCATCAGCTACGGGGATGACGAGGACAGCCTGTCCCAGGCCTACATGCAGAGGATCAACGTGGAGTTCATGAAAGCCGGCGTGCGCGGGGTCACCCTGCTCTTCGCTTCAGGTACAGCCCGACTCGCACACCACCACTAGCTCTCTCCTGCTCGCCTCTTTCATGCCTTTTAACTGTTTTTTCTTTCTCTCCCTTCTTTCTGTTTTCCTCTTTTCTTTTGTTATTTATTCCTGCTCGTACACTCGTGTGCTGTGTCGTAATCCTATGTCTCTCCCCTGACAGTGGACAGTGGTGCTGTAGTAATCCCATGTCTCTCCCCTGTCAGGTGACAGTGGTGCTGTGTAGTAATCCCATGTCTCTCCCCTGTCAGGTGACAGTGGTGCTGTGTAGTAATCCCATGTCTCTCCCCTGTCAGGTGACAGTGGTGCTGTGTAGTAATCCCATGTCTCTCCCATGTCTCTCCCCTGTCAGGTGACAGTGGTGCTGTGTAGTAATCCCATGTCTCTCCCCTGTCAGGTGACAGTGGTGCTGTGTAGTAATCCCATGTCTCTCCCCTGTCAGGTGACAGTGGTGCTGTGTAGTAATCCCATGTCTCTCCCCTGTCAGGTGACAGTGGTGCTGGCTGCATGAAAGACAGTAAAGGGGGTAACACTTTCAGACCCAGTTTTCCAGCCTCCAGGTAAAGCAATAGTCTGATTGATTCATCTGGAACGGGGGGTTCACAGGGGAAGTCTTAAATGTATACTTTTTTTGGATTTTGAGCATTGTGCAGATATTTCAGTAATTTAGTAAAAAAAAAAAAAAAAAAAATTAAAATGTATAAAAACACAAACTGCAGAAAATGTCAATCCAGGGCTCCTGCCAAGCCTGTGAAATAGGATGCATTGCTGCTGTAATGGATCAGCTCCGTGCATCCCTCTGTATTTATATGCCATTCTCTATTAAAGCTGCATGTTTACCATTGATTGCCAAGACCTGGCATCGTTTACATATTGTGTTTTTTGCGGAAGAGATCAGAGCTCCCCTGCTCTGTAGTGTGACAGTTCTTATCTTCTCACAGTGGAACCCGTGCCATCGTTTCCAATCATTTTACTGTCTGTGCTGTACTGTAACCCAGAGCACGTGTTAGTGCTGCTGGTACTGGTGACCCTTTTTGTATGCACCATTACTAAAAAGAATTGTATAAATTGTGCATCGTTCAGCCTGATCTCCTTGAGAGGTTCCTGTGGGCAGTGTTCTTCCTGTCTTTTTGAGTAGCTCTGTATATGTGGTTTAACAATCACTCCTTATTCCCTTTCCAGTCCCTACGTGACCACAGTGGGTGGGACATCTTTCAAGAACCCCTTCCAGGTCACTTACGAGGTGACGGACTACATCAGTGGCGGCGGGTTCAGCAACGTGTTTGAGATGCCCGACTACCAGGTGGGGGGGCCAGAGTAGGACAGCAGGGTTCCAGACTCGCAGCAGGGCAGGAGTGGGACAGCAGGGTTCCAGACTCGCAGCAGGGCAGGAGTGGGACAGCAGGGTTCCAGACTTGCAGCAGGGCAGGAGTGGGACAGCAGGGTTCCAGACTCGCAGCAGCCTCACACTTCACACACCTCTGGGAAATGGCCAATGGAAATGACACACTCCCCTGGAAATGGCCAGCCCCCTGCTGAATCTTTTCTGAAATGATAGCTCTTACCATCACAGCTGGGGAAAAACAACCATGTGAATGTAACAGGTTCCTGATTGCTCAAACCCCTGGCTCCTGATCATTCAACGTTCTTGTTTTTTTTTCTATTGTTTTGTTCACTTTATACAGTACGTTGATGCTGCCGTCCCTTTTGTTGTTGCCAGTGCAGGAGTTGTCCTAACCTCACTGGTGCTGTGCTCGCTTTTTGCAGGTAAATGCTGTGAACTCGTACCTCAAAGTAATGAAGGCTCTTCCTCCCAAGACCTACTTCAACAGCAGCGGGCGAGCTTATCCAGACGTGGCAGCTTTGTCTGATAACTACTGGGTGGTCACCAACAGAATCCCCATCCCGTTTGTGTCTGGCACTTCGGTGAGCGTCCTTGAAGATCTCAAAGAACCTCTCTTCTGGCAACTGTTGAATGCAACGTGCACTGCAGACGTTTCACCAAGCTTCAAGTCAAAAGTGATGTGACGGTGTTGCTAGAACTGTTCACAGGGAGCGAGGGGAATGTCCCCTGCAACTAGTTTGAATTTACTAAGTTTATTTCTAAAAGCAAATAATCTACATTTCAACTCGCATTGAGCAAGACTTTTAATTTGAAATGTTTGTCATTCAATTCACAAAGTTTCTCTTGGTGTTTTATAAATGTACCACTACCGTGTTTTTTATAGTTTTGGATGTACTGGTTTGCTTGAAAATCCAGTATGTAGCTGTGTAGAGTTTGTGGGCTAAAGCTTCCAAGCCATGGCCTGGTTCGTTGGGACACCAGTGCAACGACTTGTTTTGTTTGTTGGTTCCAGGCCTCGACTCCGGTGTTCGGAGGGATCCTGTCCTTGATTAACGATCACCGTTTCCTCAAATCTCTTCCGGCTCTGGGGTTTCTGAACCCGCGCCTCTACAAGCTGCAGGGAAGCGCCAGCAGTGCCCTCTTCGATGTAAGTGGAGCCAGGGGACTACTTTTAAATTCAGTGGAGAGAAATCTGGGGCTAAGAGATATGAATACAAAATCCCTGTGCCTGCCGTGCTGCCGCGGCTGGGTTTAGATGCACCTGGAGGAGCTGCTGCAGTGTATTTAACAACAAATAAAACCACACCCAACCTTGCTGCTACATACTAAACCTGGAATTCTGTTTTGCAGATATATAAAAGAACAGCAAGGCTGAGGTTTTTAGTCAAAGAGAAGCCCAGCAGATTATGTATTTAACAGTAGTTTGTAATGCAGTCTTGAATACTGATAGAGGCCTTAGATGAAACGCATGTTGCATGTTAACAAAATAGCTATGGATTCTGACAGATACATATCTTATTTATTTATTTTTTTACTGTGTAAAATTTTCAAATAAAACATGCCACCAGGTGGCAGTAAAGAGTAGGAAATAAGCCACGTTGTGCTGTCACGGTGCTGCGTTCTACCGAGTTTTGCAGAAAGCCTGGAAGTGATTAATGGAATCACAGAGGGCTGTAAATAAACATATATGAATATATTTATTAAATATTGCATATGCTTTTACTGGCAATGCAAGTCCGACAGACATACATTTGAGGGTAACCCTGATAGAACCCGGCTTGCACTGAAGTGACACTAGTAGAACATTCTCTCTTGAGGAAGGCCTCTGGTTAACAGGACCCTTTCTGTAACTGCATCAGGGATTTTAACTGAAGCAGGAGCACGACCCTAATTGTTCTGCATTTTCCCTGCAGGTGACAGAAGGATGCCACCTGGCTTGCCTGGACGAGCAGGTCCAAGGACAGGGGTTCTGCGCCGCTCCGTCCTGGGACCCCGTCACGGGCTGGGGGACCCCAAACTACCCCCACCTCCTGACCGCTCTCGGGGACTGAGAACAAGCTGCCTTGCAAATCAGGAGTCAACTGCAGAGTGTCTTGGGGGCTGGAAACCATGCTTTGAAAGAGAGCTTGCTTGTTTTCTTCTTCTTCTTCTTAATAATAATAATCATGTGATTGTTTTTTTTTATATGTTGACCAGACTTCATGGGGCGTGGGATGTGTGTATTTGTTTGGAAATCTCTTCAGTTAAAATCGTACCTGAGTTCAAACACAGAATAAACAGAAATGGTGATGGTATTAGAGGGGGAGGGGGGGAGGAATGATGAGATGTGCAGAAGCGGCAGTACAAGGCAATGGAGCAGGTTCTTCAATGAGGAGTAAGCGATGCAGAAAGAGGAAGGCATGGACAGGGTTTTCTGTGTGTGGTGGGGGTTTTTTCCAGTTTGTTTTCTGTTAGCCAAGCTTAATTAAGGATGGGAGAAATCTGATGGCTTTGTGCCCAAGGATATCATTTTGCAGTTAATCGGAGGAGACTGCTTCGAACTTTTGTGAAGATTTGTGATTTGATTTCCAGCTAAGTCTGCTACCGTCATTGTCATTTTCAGTAATAGAAATCAGGCCCCATTAACTTTAAAAGGATTAGAAATGTCAAAATGTACCTTTTTATGTAGGGCAGATTATCCTGCCCATCTAAAAAAATAAATAAAATAGCAACTCAAAGTTAATGCTGCACAATCAAATTGGTGCTTTGAAGAGTGAATCTTTTCCTGCTGAAGGCTGTGATCCCCCCTGAGAATTGTTATCTTGCTCCTGCGTGGGTACAGGTTCAAATTAGAAAAGGAGTTTGTGTTCAAATATAACTGCACTGACTGATCGGAACTCAGTATTTTTATTTTTTTTAAGCTTGATGAACAAGGTATTTTTTTTTCAGAATGATATTCTGTGGCTTAAATAATAAAATCACTTTTTTTTTTTTTTGGCAGTCTAAACAGGACACACGTTGCACTTTCTCATCATGAACACTTTAAGAACTGGAGAACTGAATCCCTGGCTGAGAAGACAGGGTTAGACACATTTGCATTGCAAACAACAATCAAAGTTTAAAGACAAGAGCATTTAATAATCATGAAACTTCTCAATCTCTCTCATAAAAAAAAAAAAAACATAACTTTAAAAAATATATATATTACACATATAAATGAAACAGTGAAATGCTACTGTGGTCTCTTGCGCTCAGCCAGGGTCTCGTTCTCAGGTGCCTCGTTTCCTTGGTCGTATTTTTGGGCAGATGGAATGCAAGTTATTGCAATGGTAGAAAAACAAGCTTCGTTTTGTCAAAATTATTTTCTAAGACTTCTGTACAACTGAATATTTTGTGAAAATTTTAAATTTATACTCCGAGCCAAAAAAACTAATAAAGTGCATTTTGAAAAAAAAAAAAAAAAAAAAAAAAACGTAATGACTGTCATTAACGTTTTTGCAACCTCATGGCATTCTTGAATTTACCAAAAAACTATAAACTATGGGGGGGGGGGGCGGGTGAAAATCTTTAAAATGATCCCTGCATAGTTTCAAGCCATTTAACATTTACACTTTATATAAAATAAAAATGCATACATTACCCTATCCAGCAGTCCTAAGAATAAGAAACACACCATCCTGTTGGAAGTTTCCATAATTGTCAACTTGAACTATAAAAAAGCAGTACCAAAGAATACCAACAAAGGGTTAATTAATGTGCCTGGACTTACCTGATCGGACTCTCAACAGTCTCAAGATGAAAGAGGCAGTATCTAGCGAACAGCTCACTGTGAGGCCTCTGATACCCCTTTATCCAGCCACAGCATGACCTCTGTGAAGAACCGCTAGTGGACCACTTCATTTTCCCCTCCAGGCTGTCACCAGGTCTACTCCTACATCAGCAGGCACAACCCCATCCCCACCTCGCAGCAGCCCAGAGACTTCTTCCCTCTGGGAGGCAGCGGCACTGGCTGGTCCGCTGGTTCCAGGACCCCGGCCTGTTTCAGCCGCGCGTGTCTCCTCGTGCGGTACTGCTTCCTCCTGCCAACGTACGAGTCCTCCTGGAGCAGCTCCACTCCCCCCACCTCCTCTTCATCCCTCAGACCAGAACTCCTCCTCCTCCTCCTCCTCCTCCTCTCCCTTGTGCACAACGAAGCTGTCATCCATGTACTTCTCATCCTGCTCCGGAATCTGAGTGGGGAGAGATGAGAATCACTGCCCTGCACCACTTCTCATTCTGCACTGCCCTGCATGCACTTCTCATTCTGCACTGCCCTGCATGCACTTCTCATTCTGCACTGCCCTGCATGCACTTCTCATTCTGCAATGCCCTGCATGCACTTCTCATTCTGCACTGTTCAAGCCCCCTGTTTCAGAGGTGAGGTTAGAGACCACTTTGAAATACAGGAAGAAACTCACAACCCTATAAAACAGTGGAGAAAGGTCCATGGTAACCGGCGTTGACGAGTTCCTGCCAAACAGATCAATAAGAGACCTGGACGACACAGCAGCTAGGAAGCTGGTGCCATCCGACAGAACCACTTCTGAAGCTCTGTCAACAGTAGGGGTCTCGCTGGTGTCCTCTAGTTTCACAGTTCCGTTTCCATGGTCCTGGATGCCACAATCGGAGTCTTCAAGTGAGAACCCCGTATCAAAGTTAACAGAGAAGAGCTCGCCCGAGCAATCAAACATCCCTTCATCTTCTGGAGACTTGTGCTGGTCGACATGGGGAGCCTCTCTGTGTGTGCCTGGCACTTCAGGGCCATGCTGTGCCTCACCATGGCTAGCGTCATCCTGGTGAAGCAGAAGATTCTTCTGCGTGGCATCTGGCTGCAGCTCTGGTCCTGCAGGAAACTGCTTGCTGGTGTCAAGAGCCGGACACGGAATACTAACCTCAAGAAAGAGGTCGTCGTCTTCAAATAAGTTTATGCTGTCATTGTGCCCAGCGGGGACCCTACTGCGTGCGTGACTCTGCTGGTCTTCCTCATCTAGAATTAAGCTAGTTCTACACTCCAGTTCTATAGTTTGAGGTTGGTGCAAGGTTTCACGATTCTCAAATTTTTTGGGATCTTGTCCACCATTGTCCAAAGCTTCCTCATGGACACTGCATTCATCAAAGACATCATCCCAGCTTGGGCTCCCTGCTTTACTGATGGACTCTTGGGCCAGGCTGCCATCAAGCGTTGGTGCTTTCCAGTCCTCTGCTTTATCTGCATCTAGCAGTTCATTTTCTACACCATTAACCACAATGGAGTCTTCCTCTTCACAATCGTTTTCCAAAACATCCACCAAGGAGAAGTTTAAATGAAAAGGATTTAACTCGGACTGGATCTCAGGATCAGTGTGAGACTCCGGAGGAAAATCAATGCCAAGTGTACGAGGAGGAGACTGTCAGGAAGTTTCTTACATTTTCCAAAACATCTTTCACATTGTCCGGGACATCTTTCACTCCACATGATTCTAAAGGGCCATTCAGTTCAGGCAAATAAAACACATTGTCTAAATCTAACTGGGTTGCATCCACTAAACTACTACACCCAGTATCTGAGCTGGCTCTCTGGCTTAATTTAACACTTTGTTCAGTAGCTTCTTCGGTTTCCAAAGAATCTCGTACAAGACCGGTGTGTGCCGGTGCACGGTTTGTCTCGTCTGCTGCTGCAGTTTTAACCACCTGATCCAGATTCTTATTGATAACAGCGCATTCTGTATTGAAATCACAATCCACATTCATTTCCAAAATAGGTCTTTGTTTTGAAAAGCTTGGCAAGCTTCAATTGGTTCGTGCTTTCTTTGGACCTGTCCTTGATTGCATGGTCCTCTCCTGGGAATGGAACCTCTGCATTGACCCCTCTGGTGTCTGATGACCCTGAGTTAACCCTTGAAATGCTCCTCTTTGATGAAACCCCTTGAAACTCCAGAAGGTTTTTAACTGCCTCTTTAGGTCTGGCAGCCCAGAGGGAGTTTCTGCTTTGAGCCGACAGCTTTCCGATGAGCCCCAATGCTCTTTGGGCCCTTGGGGTCTGTTTGATCTTGGAGATCTTCTGCACGAACAGAACCACCCTTTACACTGACTGCGCTCCCAACAACGTCTTCCATGTGAAGGTACGGCATCAGCGCCGAAGCGTAACTGCAGTCTCCCTACCCAGAAAAAAACACATATAAATTTAAAAACAAGTCAAAATCAAGTCTATTGATTGGTCGTTCTTCTGTTAAATGCAGGGAGTAATCAAGACACACATTATATGTTAAGAGACAGACACCATCTTGTTGTATATGCAGCAACAGACGGGCCAAAGCCAAAGCAAGGCTGCATCATAATCAATCTCCTCAGAGTTGCTAAAAGAGCAATAGGTGGCCAATAACTTGGAGTGCACCAATTAATAAAAGCATCAGCACCACAATGTTTGGTACTCAATGCCTTTTATTTGCACCAGGGACATTTTCTGATGCAAAAAATTTGAATCTTTTTTTTTTTTTTTTTTTTTTTTTACTTTAATAAAAAATTAGGGACATGCAAACTCGTTAGAGTTTGAAAATTCAAAGCACCGATTCCTGCTACCAAATGCGCTCCTGTGACATCGGTCACATGGCCCGACTGCAGCCAGACTATTGGATTAGGACTGCCTTCCATCACAGAACGGGATTAGGTACCAGGAAGCAGGATTTTAAAGTTGCAATGAAAATCAGTAGAAATCATATTCATTTGGGTTAAACGGCACACACTTGGATACATGTTACAGTGAGAGTCATGGGATTATCATCCTCTGCAATCAATCGTCTATCACGACATAGCTGAGAAAATACTGTGAACAGGCTGCTCTGCTGGGCAATGAACTGGGCAATGCACTGGGCGTGAGTATTACTCTGTTTTTACATGCACTGGGCAATGCACTGGGCGTGGGTATTACTCTGTTTTTACATGCACTGGGCTTGGGTATTACTCTGTTTTTACATGCACTGGGCGTGGGTATTACTCTGTTTTTACATGCACTGGGCGTGGGTATTACTCTGTTTTTA
>NC_054550.1:37076918-37141918 GCF_017654505.1 Polyodon spathula
ACAGGACTCAGTGTCTCTCGGGTCAGGGAGGTGCTGTACTACAGGACTCAGTGTCTCTCGGGTCAGGGAGGTGCTGTACTACAGGACTCGGTGTCTCTCGGGTCAGGGAGGTGCTGTACTACAGGACTCGGTGTCTCTCGGGTCAGGGAGGTGCTGTACTACAGGACTCAGTGTCTCTCGGGTCAGAGGTGCTGTACTACAGGACTCAGTGTCTCTCGGGTCAGGGAGGTGCTGTACTACAGGACTCGGTGTCTCTCGGGTCAGGGAGGTGCTGTACTACAGGACTCGGTGTCTCTCGGGTCAGGGAGGTGCTGTACTACAGGACTCGGTGTCTCTCGGGTCAGGGAGGTGCTGTACTACAGGACTCAGTGTCTCTCGGGTCAGGGAGGTGCTGTACTGTACTACAGGACTCAGTGTTTCTCAGGTCAGGGAGGTGCTGTACTACAGGACTCAGTGTCTCTCGGGTCAGGGAGGTGCTGTACTACAGGACTCAGTGTCTCTCGGGTCAGGGAGGTGCTGTACTACAGGACTCAGTGTCTCTCGGGTCAGGGAGGGTGCTGTACTACAGGACTCAGTGTCTCTCGGGTCAGGGAGGTGCTGTACTGTACTACAGGACTCAGTGTCTCTCAGGTCAGGGAGGTGCTGTACTACAGGACTCAGTGTCTCCCAGGTCAGGGAGGTGCTGTACTACAGGACTCAGTGTCTCTCGGGTCAGGGAGGTGCTGTACTACAGGACTCAGTGTCTCTCGGGTCAGGGAGGTGCTGTACTACAGGACTCGGTGTCTCTCGGGTCAGGGAGGTGCTGTACTACAGGACTCAGTGTCTCTCGGGTCAGGGAGGTGCTGTACTACAGGACTCAGTGTCTCTCGGGTCAGGGAGGTGCTGTACTACAGGACTCGGTGTCTCTCGGGTCAGGGAGGTGCTGTACTACAGGACTCGGTGTCTCTCGGGTCAGGGAGGTGCTGTACTACAGGACTCGGTGTCTCTTGGGTCAGGGAGGTGCTGTACTACAGGACTCAGTGTCTCTCGGGTCAGGGAGGTGCTGTACTACAGGACTCAGTGTCTCTCGGGTCAGGGAGGGAGGTGCTGTACTGTACTACAGGACTCAGTGTCTCCCGGGTCAGGGAGGTGCTGTACTACAGGACTCAGTGTCTCTCGGGTCAGGGAGGTGCTGTACTACAGGACTCAGTGTCTCTCGGGTCAGGGAGGTGCTGTACTACAGGACTCAGTGTCTCTCGGGTCAGGGAGGTGCTGTACTGTACTACAGGACTCAGTGTCTCTCAGGTCAGGGAGGTGCTGTACTACAGGACTCAGTGTCTCTCGGGTCAGGGAGGTGCTGTACTACAGGACTCAGTGTCTCTCGGGTCAGGGAGGTGCTGTACTACAGGACTCAGTGTCTCTCGGGTCAGGGAGGTGCTGTACTACAGGACTCAGTGTCTCTTGGGTCAGGGAGGTGCTGTACTACAGGACTCAGTGTCTCTCGGGTCAGGGAGGTGCTGTACTACAGGACTCAGTGTCTCTCGGGTCAGGGAGGTGCTGTACTACAGGACTCACGGTGTCTCTCGGGTCGGGCTCCTGAACGGAAGCGAACGGCTCCCGTGGCAGTCTGGGCTGTGACTCGTCCCGCAGGCAGTACACTGCGCTCCACACCTGAAACTCCTCCGGGCTCAGCAGCCCGTCCCCCTTCAAATTCCCCTGGTGAGCAGCTGCAAAAGAACAACAATGAGGGTCAGACAGTGACCCTGCAGAACTGCCCTGGGCTCTCCGTGTCTCTGTGAGCAGCTCTGCCACTGGCCTGGCAAAGCAGTGGGGGTGAGCTTCTTCAGACTGCTTTCCATTTCAAAGAGAAGCAGGGCTGTCTGCAATCAGCCGTCACTGAGCACTTTCATCTACTGTGATGGAAGACTAAGTGATAGAGCTAGTGGAGCGTGGCAGTGTTATTACCTGAGAGAATGGATAATAAGTCACATGCACATTTCCTGTTTCTGGGTCAGTTATTACCAGTTCCATTTGCATCATTATGGATAAAAAGTATTTTATGTCAGACAGACCCTTAGGAGGTCTACAGGAAACAGCTACTTATGGTCTCAGAATACAAAGATAGGAGGCATTACAGTGAGATGGATACTTAACATCTCCTCCACAGGACAGAGCACAAGTAGGTTAAGTGACTTGCTCAGGGGTCACATGGTGAGTCAGTCAGTGGCAGAGGTGGGATTTGAACTGGTGACCTTCTGGGTACAAGCCTGGGACTTTAACCACTGGACCACACTGCCTCCTTGTATATAAGAAAATCACTTTCTGAAGAAGAAATCCCACATCTTAGAACTACAATGTCATTGTTTTTTCAGTACTACCTTCAAATATGTATATATTTTATAAATGGAGAGCAGCACGGACTGCCAAATCACAAGGGCAGCGTGTTTGTGTTACTCGAGGACAGGGTTTGAGTGAGATTAGGATTAAGATGTGAGGGAACTCAGCTTTTAAATTCCTTTTCTCTGCAATTAATTGGCTTTGGTGCCCTTGTAAAGGAGATTAAATACACTGTGAACCAGGATAAACTATGGTAAATGCACAGTATGCATATAATGATCGTGCAAAAAGCAAGTGCAGAAGTGTAATGAATACTATGGTACATTTCTCTAGGGGATTTACAGAATCCTTGCATTAGCTGCAAGCCCTCAATGTGACGTCAACTCCAAACTCCCAGCTGGCCCTCTTACCTGGAGGAAGGACTCCCGGAGCCCAGAGCCCCATCTCCTCACTGTGCTGCAGCGCATGGATTTGCTCTTGTGCTCAAACGCTCCGGTGGCGATGTGCATCTTGTGTGCGGCAGGGTTCAGCCCCTCAGGGAGCATGCGTGGGCTGCTCTGGTACATGTGGAAGGAGTTGCTCTTCCCCAGGATTGTCTTGTAGATGCTTCTCTTGTTACTCTGACTCTGACTGTAGGTCTACAGAAAAGCACATAATTAAATGAACAGCAGGAGCCAGAATTACTCCCTTTATAGCCTCTCTCATGAAGGGTGGGAATCTAGGCTTCATAGATGAAGCGTTTAAACCTTCTGATATTTCTATTTGACTTTTCTTCCTCCCACACTCTGTGTTCAATGACAGTGCTCAAAAACTGGATCAAAATGCTATAAAACTCTCCGCAGTTATTTGTATATAAGCCCCGTCCAGCAAATGTACCTTCTCCACCCTGCAACCTAACACTAACCCTAAAACATACCCTTTCCTTCTAACCCTAACCCTCTCCTCCCTGCCCCCTAACCCTAACCCTCTCCTCCCAGCCCCCTAACCCTAACCATAACCCTCTCCTCCCTGCACCCTAACCCTAACACGTACCCTCTCCTCCCTGCACCCTAATCCTAACACGTACCCTCTCCTCCCTGCACCCTAACCCTAACACGTACCCTCTCCTCCCTGCACCCTAATCCTAACACGTACCCTCTCCTCCCTGCACCCTAACCCTAACACGTACCCTCTCCTCCCTGCCCCCTAACCCTAACACGTACCCTCTCCTCCCTGCACCCTAACCCTAACACGTACCCTCTCCTCCCTGCCCCCTAACCCTAACACGTACCCTCTCCTCCCTGCACCCTAACCCTAACACGTACCCTCTCCTCCCTGCCCCCTAATCCTAACACGTACCCTCTCCTCCCTGCCCCCTAATCCTAACACGTACCCTCTCCTCCCTGCCCCCTAATCCTAACACGTACCCTCTCCTCCCTGCCCTCTGCCAGGATGACCACGGTCCTGCCCTGCCGCTTGCGCCCCGTGTGGCCCATGCGCTGCACCAGCCAGATGGGGCTCTTCTGGGCATCGAAGCAGACGATGAGGTCCAGCTCCCCGATATCCAGGCCCTCCTCCCCCACACAGGTAGAGACCAGCGTGTTGTAACCACCTTCCTGGAATCTCTTCACCACCTGGGCAGAGCAGAGGTCCTGGTAAGCTAGGGCCATCTATAAAGATCTAACACAAACAGATCTGGCTGGTTTCACACACCTAAAAGATGCCATTGTATCCGTGCCAACTTCTAATCACATGTCCCCATGTGTGCAGACTCATGATGCTTTCTGAACTTAATGACCACTGTAATGCTATTAAAAACTGCATGCTATTAATTTTAATTTTATTAAAACTATGAACTTAAAATGGGCGTCTAATTTCCTTCTTGTCTAAAATGTTGACACTTGTTTGCAGTCTTTGTTTTTCAGTATATATATATATATATATATATATATATATATATATATATATATATATATATATATATATATATATATATATATACAGCACCTTGCTGCTCCTTCTTGCACACTGAACTCTTGTTTTGTCACCCATCCTGCACCTGGCCAGTTGTACTAACTGTTGAAAAATGGGATCCGATCTGGGCTCACTGTATCGGAGCTACATCACGAGCCGGATCATGAGAAGGTGTTGCACTAAGCGGATCTGGACGAGGCTCCACTGATCCCTAATCTTGATCCGATCCTGGAGCTCACCCATCGTAACCCAGCGCTTGTTAGGGGACACACATGCCCTGTAGGGGTTTGCACCAGCAGGGTGAATATACAGAGTTCAAGGCTGTCAGTGTTAACATCTGCTGCTGTTGCTCACACCATTACAAACAGACCTCACTATCCTGTTGCTGTAGATTGAAAACAGTAAGTGAATAGAGCAAAGCCTGTTTTTATTTCCCTTCAGGTTTTAAGCCTTATAAAAGCATAGGCAAACCCCATCATACCAGCCGCTTGGTGAACACATGATTGCTGTGCAAGCTTGGAAAATAGTACCATACTGACAGACCATTGTGATACCTTTGCGTAACGCATTGCATAACTATGGGAAAAGCATAACCCCCCCCCCCCATTTGGTAAATATTCTATAAGGAAACAGTTACAACTTAAAAAACCCATTTTGGGTAAAATTTTTTTTTTTTAAAATTATATATATATATATATATATATATATATATTTCATAATGTAATCTTTTACATTAGGGGTCGCTCTCTCTCTTCCCTTTGAGACAGATCTCAAGT
This sequence comes from Polyodon spathula, assembly GCF_017654505.1. Taxonomy (NCBI): domain Eukaryota; kingdom Metazoa; phylum Chordata; class Actinopteri; order Acipenseriformes; family Polyodontidae; genus Polyodon; species Polyodon spathula. Next base: position 37,081,964 of record NC_054550.1, read on the forward strand.
AATGTCCCAGCCTTCACAAGACTGACAACTCCTGTGGGCAATAAAGATCCCATGGCAACCTTTCATGTCCCAGTGAAAGGTCAGTCCTACACTGGCCTGGTTAAACAGTTGAGGCAGAATCACAAAGTCTCCCTCTACAGATCCCTTCTGCGCTACCTGTACCAAACCAGAACAGAGAGGGTCAAGGGAGAGACACAGACCAAAACAAGGAGGGTCAGTGTAGACACACACACAGAGTTTCAGAAGACACACTCCATAATGTTTCCGTTATTCTTGCCAAGACCATTTAAATTAAACAACAGCATGACAAAGGTTGGGATCACATTCTCAGATTCCTGTGCTCCAGAAAGAAGGTGCTTGCTGCACAGAGTACAGTAAAGCCTGCAGCTGGTTACCAGTGACAGTGGGTGGAAGACTCTTACAGTGATGAGGGGGTGAGGGTTGTTCCTGAACGGCTCTCGAGAAAGGACCAGCTGGTACTTGGTGAGGTTGTGGATGTCCCTTCGAGGCAGGACGCTGAACCGGACCGGCCGTCCTGCAAACACACCAGGCACAGACACGCAGGATCTGCATCTAGAGAGGGTCCCTTTTCATTTTTCAATTGAAGTTACAGCTTACAGTCTGCTCCCATTGCAGGGACGCCGGTAAACCCTGCTGTGGTCTCAGTGCGAGTGATTACATAACAGATCTCAGAGGCTCCAGCTCCCGTATGTGACAGCCTGCCTCCACAGTATCGAGACTGCAGCACCCACAGCCAGCCCACTGTCTGCTTTTTCAGATCATGGCTGCTTTGAACCCTTAGCAGCGCCCTGATGATCTAACTGCACACAGATCTGTAGTGATGACAGGCCTGTAATAATTGGAGGATTGTCCAGTAGTAAAGGCACTCCTCCTCCTCTTCTTCTTTATCATTTTCCACCCGTTCTGCAGCTCACAGTTGGTTTTTAAATACTTTTTCTTGTTTGCATGTTTGTTTGTTTCTGTGAGAGGTTGTTTTAGCTAAGAGGGCAGCTCAATGAGAGACTATTACAGATAACAAACAGTATTAATATTGCAAATTTGAGCATGATCTTTACCCTGTAATGCAATACATAGAGAAAGAGCCGCGCACACCCTTGGATGTGTAGCAGGTAGCTCCAGAATACTGCACAACACTGGCCCATCAGACTTTGTTTTGCAAACAGAAAACAATTTTCAACAAATCCAAAGAGGCAACAGCTGCAGATTTGCACTGTGAAATAGTGCATGTTTAAAATGAGTATCTAGGTCTCGATTGAAACATCAACCCAATGGCCCCTGCAGTGTGAATCTGCTGCTCGCTGCAGTGTCGTTGCAGGACAGCATGCTGAAATCTTATTAGCAGGGACACTTTGTACTGGCTTGTACATGTACATGTGCATAAGCCTGATTACGTGCGCTGCTGAAATCGCATTACCGAAACAAACAGTACTCCAAACATAGCTAGTTCTCAGGATCAGCTTATCCTCAAAACCTACAGTACTGTGCAGTATTATATACAAGCCCACAATGATTTAAAGCATCTCTACATCAGCCAGGTGTAAAATGCTTCTGAACTAAGAAGCAACAGTGTTGCCAGCATCTAGCTGTAAATAACCTCAATTGTAGAGTCTACAGAGTCATGCGATGCAGCCGAGCACTGCCCTGTTTACTGGGTATGTTCTAATTACAGTTTGAAGTAAACAGCTTTAAGAATCTAGTCCAGTATGTCAGTAAACCCCACCTTGGCCAGCTGCAATCCCTGTAGACCAACAGGCTGACTAACCCTACTAGGAATGACTTGAGGTTTCATTGCACCTCTACAGCAATGCATTTACTGTCAGACAGACTGCCTGTCCTCCCGAGTCATTTACTTGAGTGAGAGCCGACAGACTTAACCCTATAACTGCCAATGAATACAGTTAAATGCAATTTTAAAAATGTCCACTAACCCTAAACTGCATTTATGTTTCAGATGTGTCTACACCCCTGCACACTTGAATAGAAAGATGTAGCATAAATAACTCAACAGGATAGACAGACAGAGAAACACACACACGTTTGTATTCCTATACTTGTGGGGGCCTCTCATTGACTCTCACCATATTTGTATTTACTATTTCTAACTCCAGTCAGACAAAACTCTACACAGGGTGAAAGTCGATAACAAACTAAATATTTTAGAATCATTTTTTCAGGAATTACTATCTTTGTGGGGTACTGTACAGTACGAATGCTTTGGCTGTGGTCGGACCTGCACTATACAAGGACCTCAATAAAAAGTTCCTGTATTATTTTAAAAAGGCACCCAAAGAAGAGCTACAGTAAGCAGGGATCAGACTGATCTCGCAGCAACGGAAAAAAACCAAAAAACAGGGTTTAACTACGTGTTGTTTGTACAGATCTAGAGCATCCTTGAACTCTGCATGTTTTGGAAATAAAATCTGATTAATCAGAAACGAATCTACACAAGCATGATGGTGGCTAAGATTACTGTAATCTTGCAAAAAAGATATTCTGACAACAAGATGAAGTATGAAATTCAATGCTGCCTTCAGACAGCAGCTACAACCCAATGAAAGAGACAAGCTTGAAAGGGCATCTGTGTTTGGAATGCATGAAGAAATATTTACGTAAGGGTTGAAATGATGGATTTACAGCATACCAACACACATGCACATGAATATTTATCATGGCCTTACAAACCAATTCAGTTATTTTTCACTTCCATTAATGGATCATTTAAAATTAACATTGCGACTTGTGCCCTGCTGTCAAGCTACATGCAGAAGGTGACATTGTAGAAGGCAGCTTGCTGGCAGCTTCTCAAGCAACTCACTCATTTTCGGGGCTCATTTTCAAGCAAATGTTCAAGATTGTTCAGCTCATGTGGCTTGATCTACTGAAATGGAGAAAACTTACAAAAAAAAAAAAGTCTACATGTGGAGTGTGCGTGTCTCTGTGAGTGTGTGTGCGTCTCTGAGTGCGAGTATGGAGTGTGAGTGAGTGCGTGTGTCTGTGTGGAGTGTGCGTGTGTCTGTGAGTGTGTGTGCGTCTCTGAGTGCGAGTATGGAGTGTGAGTGAGTGCGTGTGTCTGTGTGGAGTGTGCGTGTGTCTGTGAGTGTGTGTGCGTCTCTGAGTGCGAGTGTGGAGTGTGAGTGAGTGCGTGTGTCTGTGTGGAGTGTGCGTGTGTCTCTAAGTGGGAGTTTCACCCACAAGAAGTTGCTTCGTAAGTTCCTGAAAACGTTGCCTGGTGTTGCATGCCTTCAGAACACTTCATCGTCACAACCATTAACCTGTATTGAGCACTGCAAGCTTGCAATGCCCTGAAACAAAGTGCGGATCTTATGAATAAAACCCTCTGAGGAAGAAGTATAGCAAGCAGAAGGAAAGCAGCTTTAAACAGGAGTGATTACCAGCAGATTACAGGCAGCAATTAGACATCAACACAAAGACCTGCCTTCACAGGATTAACACTCCAGAGGAAACACAACCTCATAGACACAGTGTGTCTCTAAGTGGGAGATTTCACCCACAAGAAGTTGCTTCTATATATATATATATATAATATATATATAAGTTTCAAAAACGAGGAAAAAAACCTTTTTCCCTCTTTTTTTACTACCACTAACACCGAGGCCTGACTGTTTGTTGCACCTTTATTATGTTTAGCAGCAAGAGTAATGAGAGTAAATATACCCCAGCCGCAGACATTGTACAGAACACACTGCAGGGGTCAGTCCCAGGGAAAGGTAGGTCACCATGGCGTCTCCTAACGAAGGGATATAGCCTTCAGATAATCACAGGTGCATATTAATATACACAAAGATATTACTATATAAAAGTGCATATTAATATACACAAAGAGCACTATATAAAAGTGATATATACAAAAATATTACTATATAAAAGTGCATATTAATATATACAAGCATATTACATAAAAGTGCATATTAATATATACAAAGATAACTATATAAAAGTGCATATTAATATATACAAAGATATTACTATATAAAAGTGCATATTAATATATACAAAGATATTACTATATAAAAGTGCATATTAATATACACATATTACTATATAAAAGTGCATATTAATATACACAAAAATATTACTATATAAAAGTGCATATTAATATACACAAAGATATTACTATATAAAAGTGCATATTAATATATACAAAGATATTACTATATAAAATATATTACTATATAAAAGTGCATATTAATATATACAAAAATATTACTATATAAAAGTGCATATTAATATATACAAAGATATTACTATATAAAAGTGCATATTAATATATACAAAGATATAACTATATAAAAGTGCATATTAATATATACAAAGATATTACTATATAAAAGTGCATATTAATATATACAAAAATATTACTATATAAAAGTGCATATTAATATACACAAAAATATTACTATATAAAAGTGCATATTAATATACACTACTATATAAAAGTGCATATTAATATATACAAAGATATTACTATATAAAAGTGCATATTAATATATACAAAAATATTACTATATAAAAGTGCATATTAATATATCACAAAGATATAACTATTTAAAAGTGCATATTAATATATACAAAGATATTACTATATAAAAGTGCATATTAATATATACAAAGATATTACTATATAAAAGTGCATATTAATATATACAAAGATATTACTATATAAAAGTGCATATTAATATATACAAAGATATTACTATATAAAAGTGCATATTAATATATACAAAGATATTACTATATAAAAGTGCATATTAATATACACAAAGATATTACTATATAAAAGTGCATATTAATATATACAAAGATATTACTATATAAAAGTGCATATTAATATATACAAAGATATTACTATATAAAAGTGCATATTAATATACACAAAGATATTACTATATAAAAGTGCATATTAATATATACAAAGATATTACTATATAAAAGTGCATATTAATATACACAAAGATATTACTATATAAAAGTGCATATTAATATACACAAAAATATTACTATATAAAAGTGCATATTAATATACACAAAAATATTACTATATAAAAGTGCATATTAATATATACAAAGATATTACTATATAAAAGTGCATATTAATATATACAAAGATATTACTATATAAAAGTGCATATTAATATACACAAAGATATTACTATATAAAAGTGCATATTAATATACACAAAAATATTACTATATAAAAGTGCATATTAATATATACAAAGATATTACTATATAAAAGTGCATATTACTATATACAAAGATATTACTATATAAAAGTGCATATTAATATATACAAAGATATTACTATATAAAAGTGCATATTAATATACACAAAGATATTACTATATAAAAGTGCATATTAATATACACAAAAATATTACTATATAAAAGTGCATATTAATATACACAAAGATATTACTATATAAAAGTGCATATTAATATACACAAAGATATTACTATATAAAAGTGCATATTAATATATACAAAGATATTACTATATAAAAGTGCATATTAATATATACAAAGATATTACTATATAAAAGTGCATATTAATATATACAAAGATATTACTATATAAAAGTGCATATTAATATACACAAAAATATTACTATATAAAAGTGCATATTAATATACACAAAGATATTACTATATAAAAGTGCATATTAATATATACAAAGATATTACTATATAAAAGTGCATATTAATATATACAAAAATATTACTATATAAAAGTGCATATTAATATATACAAAGATATTACTATATAAAAGTGCATATTAATATATACAAAGATATTACTATATAAAAGTGCATATTAATATATACAAAGATATTACTATATAAAAGTGCATATTAATATATACAAAGATATTACTATATAAAAGTGCATATTAATATATACAAAGATATTACTATATAAAAGTGCATATTAATATATACAAAGATATTACTATATAAAAGTGCATATTAATATATACAAAGATATTACTATATAAAAGTGCATATTAATATACACAAAGATATTACTATATAAAAGTGCATATTAATATATACAAAGATATAACTATTTAAAAGTGCATATTAATATATACAAAGATATAACTATATAAAAGTGCATATTAATATATACAAAGATATTACTATATAAAAGTGCATATTAATATACACAAAAATATTACTATATAAAAGTGCATATTAATATACACAAAAATATTACTATATAAAAGTGCATATTAATATATACAAAGATATACACTATTATAAAAGTGCATATTAATATATACAAAGATATTACTATATAAAAGTGCATATTAATATATACAAAGATATTACTATATAAAAGTGCATATTAATATATACAAAGATATTACTATATAAAAGTGCATATTAATATATACAAAGATATTACTATATAAAAGTGCATATTAATATATACAAAGATATTACTATATAAAAGTGTGTAGTAACTTGCAGCACTAACTGTAGCAGGTTTCAGTGCTCGGAACAGAATCTGCTACTCTCAGAATAGAACATGGGTAGAAACACAAGCGTGCCGTGCATTCACTGCCTCCACTCGATCCCTGTACCGGGGGTAATCATCGCCTGCAGGGCACAACAGCTTTTCAACAGACTCTGCATCTGTTCAATTGTTAAACATATACCACTCTTCATACAGATGTGTGCAGACTCAGAATTCACTAAGCAACAACACAACAAAAAAAGTGGACTTCTTTTTAAAAGGCAAATGAGCGATCACAGACACCACGTGAACTACTGCACTTGATTGTACTCCTCTGCAATTCTATACTGCGCTGGATTGCACTCCTGCCAGCTGCTAGTCTATACTGCGCTGGATTGTACTCCTCTGCAATTCTATACTGCGCTGGATTGCACTCCTGCCAGCTGCTAGTCTATACTGCGCTGGATTGTACTCCTGTCAGCTGCTAGTCTATACTGCGCTGGATTGTACTCCTGCCAGCTGCTAGTCTATACTGCGCTGGATTGTACTCCTGTCAGCTGCTAGTCTATACTGCGCTGGATTGCACTCCTGTCAGCTGCTAGTCTATACTGCGCTGGATTGCACTCCTGCCAGCTGCTAGTCTATACTGCGCTGGATTGCACTCCTGCCAGCTGCTATTCTATACTGCGCTGGATTGTACTCCTGCCAGCTGCTAGTCTATACTGCGCTGGATTGTACTCCTGTCAGCTGCTAGTCTATACTGCGCTGGATTGCACTCCTGTCAGCTGCTAGTCTATACTGCGCTGGATTGTACTCCTGTCAGCTGCTAGTCTATACTGCGCTGGATTGCACTCCTGTCAGCTGCTAGTCTATACTGCGCTGGATTGTACTCCTGCCAGCTGCTAGTCTATACTGCGCTGGATTGTACTCCTGTCAGCTGCTAGTCTATACTGCGCTGGATTGTACTCCTGTCAGCTGCTAGTCTATACTGCGCTGGATTGCACTCCTGTCAGCTGCTAGTCTATACTGCGCTGGATTGCACTCCTGTCAGCTGCTAGTCTATACTGCGCTGGATTGCACTCCTGTCAGCTGCTAGTCTATACTGCGCTGGATTGTACTCCTGTCAGCTGCTAGTCTATACTGCGCTGGATTGCACTCCTGTCAGCTGCTAGTCTATACTGCGCTGGATTGTACTCCTGCCAGCTGCTAGTCTATACTGCGCTGGATTGCACTCCTGTCAGCTGCTAGTCTATACTGCGCTGGATTGTACTCCTGTCAGCTGCTAGTCTATACTGCGCTGGATTGTACTCCTGTCAGCTGCTAGTCTATACTGCGCTGGATTGTACTCCTGTCAGCTGCCTGTCTGCCTGTCTGTCTGTCTCTCTGTCTGTCTGTCTCTCTCTCTCTCTCTCTCTCTCTGCGCTGTATTTATTGCACTCTCTAATTCTAATGCTGTTTGTTTAATACTGCAAGCTGGGTATTGCTCTCTGTCTGTCTGTCTGTCTAGTCTCTACTGCGCTGTGATTGCACTCTCTAATTCTAATGCTGTTTGTTTAATAGCGTTCATGAACAAGCTGGGTTGTACTCCTGCTGTCTGTCTGTCTGTCTGTCTGTCTCTCTCTCTCTCTCTCTCAGTGCTGTGTATTTAAAGCACTCTCTAATTCTAATGCTGTTTGTTTAATAGCGTTCATGAACAAGCTGGGTAGGTGCTCTCTGTCTGTCTGTCTGTCTCTCTCTCTCTCTCTCAGTGCTGTGTATTTAAAGCACTCTCTAATTCTAATGCTGTTTGTTTAATAGCGTTCATGAACAAGCTGGGTAGGTGCTCTCTGTCTGTCTGTCTGTCTGTCTCTCTCTCTCTCTCTCAGTGCTGTGTATTTAAAGCACTCTCTAATTCTAATGCTGTTTGTTTAATAGCGTTCATGAACAAGCTGGGTAGGTGCTCTCTGTCTGTCTGTCTGTCTGTCTCTCTCTCTCTCTCTCTCTCTCAGTGCTGTGTATTTAAAGCACTCTCTAATTCTAATGCTGTTTGTTTAATAGCGTTCATGAACAAGCTGGGTAGGTGCTCTCTGTCTGTCTGTCTGTCTGTCTCTCTCTCTCTCTCTCTCAGTGCTGTTATTTAAAGCACTCTCTAATTCTAATGCTGTTTGTTTAATAGCGTTCATGAACAAGCTGGGTAGGTGCTCTCTGTCTGTCTGTCTGTCTGTCTCTCTCTCTCTCTCAGTGCTGTGTATTTAAAGCACTCTCTAATTATAATGCTGTTTGTTTAATAGCGTTCATGAACAAGCTGGGTAGGTGCTCTCTGTCTGTCTGTCTGTCTCTCTCTCTCTCTCTCTCTCTCTCTCTCTCTCTCTCAGTGCTGTGTATTTAAAGCACTCTCTAATTCTAATGCTGTTTGTTTAATAGCGTTCATGAACAAGCTGGGTAGGTGCTCTCTGTCTGTCTGTCTGTCTCTCTCTCTCTCTCTCTCTCTCTCTCTCTCTCTCTCTCAGTGCTGTGTATTTAAAGCACTCTCTAATTCTAATGCTGTTTGTTTAGTAGGGTTAACAATTGTTAACAATAACAATTCAGATTCCAGCTGATCTCTTCTACGCAAGCCCCACGACACATCCATTTTCAATAGTGAAGGATGAGAAATACTGGAAGCTAAAAAAAAAATAAATCACTGACAACACCACCACCACCACATTCACATGGATTCACATGATGCCTTTAAAAGAGAAAATATAGAAGAGCATGCCGTCATTCAACCGCTCCAACAGTGAAGAAGAACAATGAACAGAGGAAATAAATCCAGCCAGCTGAGAAGTCCGGGTCCCCTGCTGCTTAGCCTAAGCTAACGCTCACATATAAAAGAAAGAAAAAAAACTGCATTAAAACAACAAAATGTCTGATGTTGACAGTGATCTAAACTGACACGTTTTACTGCTGCCAACAAAAGTGAAACTCGAAGTGCAGCGAAGTGCTGAATAAGCAGCAGGAGCAGCAATTCGAACTGGAGTCCTAGATGTTTAAATCGTGCAGTGCCCTGCCTCGAGGACGGGCGGGGCAGGAGGCCATGCGTGACAGCAGGACTCTCAGTTGCTGAGCACATGCTGTTACTTGAACCCTAGTATATATCCTAGGGGCCCCCCCCCCGGGGGGGAGGGGACCGGGGAGGGGAGGGGGACTGACCCCCCTGGGGGACGGGCGCCCCGCGAAAACTTTTGTCGTTCAGTTCTTTAAAAACATAAACAACAGGTATTAAAATGAAACCAACTCGAATACCTGAACCATGCTGGCTCTCTTCAATAAATACATATTATTATTATTATTATTATTATTTATGTGCATTTCATACTAAAACCAGAATGAAGTGCTGTATTTTACTGTTTATGGGTTGTACCATCTCTATTTTGATTGCACCCGTTTGAGTGTTGCCGGATTGTCCTTGCAAGCGCACGAACCGAGTACACTACCAACAACATCTACACAAAGCCCTCTCACTAGCAGACTGCACTACCTTGTCCAGGTCCCTGTGTGTTAATCGTGTTAACAATGTTTTTGCAAAACGTAACGTATACATATATATATATATATATATATATATATATATATATATATATATATATATATATATATTATATATATATATATATGAGCATTTCGTGCGCTCTAGTCAGATTTGTATGATAAATGAACAGAATCTTCCATTTCTTCTGTAGCTGCTGCAGGCTGACAGGACGTCGCACGTCTCCTGCTGTTAACACGAACGCAAGTGACAGCCACTGCCGAAGCCTATCGCCGGAAAAGCACGAAGCGTGTATTTCTCGGTTCCGAACCCCGAACCCAGCGCCCCTCCCAGATTAAATGTTTTTATACCAGAAGGTCGAGTCCCACGTGACTGCCCGCAGCGGCTTATAAACAGAAGTGTCTCGCCCCAGCCGGAGAGATCACATATATATTTAATAAAGGTGCATGCATTATGGAATCACTTTACTAGTTTAGACAAAAGTATTATTTGTACACAGTACAGTAATCTAAACACAACAGCAAACTAACACGGGTCGTTAACATTAGACAACAAGGGCAAACACGACAGCGTTTCAAAAAGGCTTTACAATTTTAAAACGTTTTAAAACATACATTATATATATTATATATATATATATATATATATATATAATATATATATATATATATATATATATATATATATATATATATAAAAGCAATGGATACGAGCGCAGGCTGTCGGTTAAACGGCGGTGGCGGTGACTCCGGCTCCGGAATGATCACCCTGGAAGATTTGGAATCCTTCACCGATGACCAGGACTTGGACTCGGCTTGCCACAGCCAAGGCAGCGGCAGTCTGGAAGAGGACACAGAGCCCATAGAGGAAGAGCGGGGCAGGCTGCTCCATTACTGGCAGGATATCGGCAGGGTGCACCAGGTGGATGTGCCCACAGGTAAGGGAACGAGGATGGGGAGTAGAGATCATCTAGGCACAGATAACGCAGCGCAAAGTACAGCGCGTTGCTTGCAGAAGGTGCAGAAAACAGGCTGATCAACACGCCACGCAACAGTTCACTGCCAGGGTGATACAGTAGCGTTCATTGCGATGCATACTATAGAGACAACTTCCGTGTTTACATGCATTACATGTGAACGCTAGGGAAGGGAGAACATGAATTATGCATACCACTGATGCATGCGTAAAGGAGCCAAATACGTGCATTAAGTAGACCACTTGTGTGTGTGTGTGTGTGTGTGTGTGTGTGTGTGTGTGTGTGTGTGTGTGAGAGTGTGTGTGTGTGAGAGTATGTGTGTGTGTGTGTGTTTGTGTGTGTGTGTGTGAGAGTGTGTGTGTGTGAGAGGGTGTGTGTGTGTTGTATGTGTGTGTGAGTGTGTGTGTGTGTGTGTGTGTGTGTGTATAATTTCGGATAAGGGACGGTTTTAATCTGTTGTATTAGCTGTCGCACAGGTATTAGGATTCAGTTATATTTAAATGTATAAGGGGGAGGTCACAGTGGGACAGATGATAAGGTACAATATTGCTCTGTACAATACATACAAACTATGCAGCCTGGTGGTACAAAATAGTATGTGGATGTACAGCCTAGTCCAAGTGCCAGCTATGCTGATCTACATGATGGGAGTGTGAGCAGATAATGAATAAAGACATTGTAGACAAATAAACATGACCGTCACTTTGAAGAATAAATGACTTGAAAAGAGAAGATAGCCTGTCCGTCAGTCTTGGATAAACCCAGTCTGTGCATGCAGCTGTGCTGCTGTCCAGTGCATGAGAAGATGCAGGCACAGGTTCAAATAGCTTGCAAATGGTCTAGCTGGTTACAGTCATTCTGTTTGCGTTAGCGTTTCTGTGTATTGGGTGCAGTCTGTACCGTGCAATGCAATAAACAGCTGGGAAGACAATGCAGTGTTTGATCTTGAGGCTTTTATTTAATGCAGATTACTTCTCTCACCCTCTTGAAACCAACAGCAAAAACTAAACCAACCTCTTGTTGGATACCCAGCCATCTGGTTGTGCCACAATATCAGAGAACTACAGAAGAGCCTTTGCGTGATGTGCTTTGCATGGGACCCGCGTGTAAATAACAGACTGCATTGACAGCGGGAGGAAATAATGCATCTCAACACAAGGGCTATGGATTTCCAGATAGCCGTTGGCATTTATTGGTTCTGCTGTATTTATATGTAATCAAGGTGCCTTTGCTCCTATTTTCTGTTCTGAATGCCCTTTTATCTAATCTCCATTTGTGACCCCTGGTCCTTGTTTCTTTTTTCAAGTCGGAAAAAGTCCCTTGCGTTGACACTGTCAATACCTTTCAGAATTCTGGATGCTGGAATCAGGACGCTGCGTAATCTTCTTTGTACAAAGAACAGATTCAATCACAGAAGAACCTAAAGCTGCTGCTGAAGATAAATGCCTCGCCTCATAATTTTAAATAACAGCATCTTGAGACGACTTCAAGCTGCTGCCCAGCCCTGAAACCCTCCCTAAAGAGAAGCTTTGTATTTCTAGGGAGAAACAATGGCAGCTGCTCTTGCAGCAAAATAAATGCAAAGTACTGTTAAGAAATGTGGTATTTTCTGTGTATGATGTGGAGTTCCGTACCTTTTTTTATTTTTTACATCACAGTGTTCATTAAATTCGTGTTGCAGTTCTGATCCTCAATTTGACTTATTCCTGCTTTTTTTTTTTTCAGTCCTGTGGCATGTTTAAAAAAAAAAAGAAAAAAAAATTAACAGAATTCTGTTCTATCCATTTGCACGATCCGAAGGTCACGAAATCGTAAGATCATGTCAGCTTGCTAATTGTAATACGCACAGAGTCACATGACTGTGTGCCTTCTAGTGTTTAAGCCCTGAATTAGGGAATCACCGAGGCTGATCCCCCAGCAGTGTTTGTCTGAAAGCTCGCTCCCCGGACTCGCTAGACCTGCTAATTGGGGCTGATCCCCCAGCAGTGTTTGTGTGAAAGCTCGCTCCCTGGACTCGCTAGCCCTGCTAATTGGGGCTGATCCCCCAGCAGTGTTTGTCCGAAAGCTCGCTCCCTGGACTCACTACTCCTGCTGGCTTTAGCAGCGCAGGTTTATTCACTGTTCAGTGAGAGGGTGCTTCGTGCTTTAGCACACGTTGCCCTGTCAGGGATTACATTAAAACAATTACAATGAATGTCCTTCATACTTAGTTTCACACTGCTGCTGTGATCAATCACACTGCCCTACTCACTGCATTCAGAAAAGATACAGCAGAGCCAGCCTTAAGAGGGAACATCACAACAGTTGGTGGTTCAGAGAGGCTGATGTTTTCATCTAAAAGTCCCAGAAACTGGTGGAGACGTGTGGATACAAATGATCCCGCCTGCTGCACAACGCCCCGGTATGACTGTTCAGCATGCCCTGCAGTAATGCGTGATCGCTTTGCCCCGCAGTAATGCGTGAACGCTTTGCCCCGCAGTAATGCGAGATCGCTTTGCCCCGCAGTAATGCGAGATCGCTTTGCCCCGCAGTAATGCGAGATCGCTTTGCCCCGCAGTAATGCGTGATCGCTTTGCCCCGCAGTAAATCGCTTTGCGTGATCGCTTTGCCCCGCAGTAATGCTTTGCCCCGGAGATCGCTTTGCCCCGCAGTAATGCGAGATCGCTTTGCCCCGCAGTAATGCGAGATCGCTTTGCCCTGCAGTAATGCGACATCGCTTTGCCGCTGTTTTGCAGATGTGTGACCCCCCCCTTCCTGCAATGCTTTATGTAAGTGCTGCCTGGAGGATTGCCTGTCCTTTAAACAAATATAAAAAAAAACAATAAAAACTGATTGGAGGAATTCTCACTTTGACATCACTACTGTGGTATTACCACTTTTTTTTCCGAATGGCTCAGGATACAAATATCACCTTCATCCGTGTGCATGTGTGTATACTTGTTTATTTAAACCGTCTGAAGGCGGCACATTGTCAACTCTCATGACAATGAAGTTTAATTCATTTGAAATTGTGGGTGTGTGTTTCCTACTTCAAAACTAATTTTGACAGACGATTATTAAGCTCCATGCTCTCCTGCAAGCAAAGACAGTGATGCAGTGAGGAGGCTCCAAGCTGCAGAGTTCACAGGCATTTTAACTCGTACATGTGTCCCACCCACCTGATCTGACTGTTTCAGATATTTTTAACCTGTACGTCCCCCGTCCCCCGTCCCCCCTCCCCACTTGTCTGTTACAGATATGGCTGTGCCGATCCACCAGCTGACAACCAACAACAACAGCAGCACAGCCCGGGAGAAGGTTCCCTTCACTCTGATTACCCAGAAAAAAAAGGTACCCCTTGGGAAGGACTGGACTAAACAGAACAGCACAGACTTTAGGAACGCTCTGAGAATGGCCCTTATTACAGTTATTTTGGGGGGGGGGGGGGGGGGGGGGTTGTAAAATATCACAAACAAAACATCTAGTTTGTCATCATCGATAGTCATTGAAGCAGGTGCGGCTGGTTTAATGTGTAATTGTGATCATCAGGGCAGCACTGGGTTAGACACTGTGATCGTCCAGTAACACTGTAGAGGGACCCACCCACAGGGCAGGGGCTCAGAGAGGTCAGCAAAGAGATACAGAGTTCGAAGAGCAAGGCGTAGGAGTGGGAGTGCTCCGTACCTCAGCTGCACACCGTTTTAATTGAACTAATTAAACGTACGAAGATCCGCCATCATTAAGATTAAAGAAATAAACCCCAGTGCTTTCGTTACACAACAAATCTGATAACCATAGAAATGTGAAGTGTTAGAAATTGAGAAACCAAAGCAAGAAGTTGCCAAATGTTATTGAATCTAAATCTGTATTTATTACGCCAACAAAAAGCACATGTGAAGAGGAAAGTGGCATGAAGGGCTACAGCTCCACTCGTGCAGTCCTGTGCATCTCGTGTCACGCACCGTGCAGACGCAGGGATTGTATTACCAAGCTCTCTACAGGTACATGTAAAATATAGAGCAGCAAAGACGAGAAGCTGTTTAGTTTCCTTGAGCGACCGTGCAAATAGCACTTTCTAACAGGCTTACCACCAAGGCATTCAGCATTCAAAGTGCAATTGTTTTAATGAAATAAAAAAACTGTTCAACAGCAGCCCGTTCCGTTCTGAAAGAAATAACAAAATGAACCACTTCTGCGGGAGTAACCTCTAGTGGTGTCTGCTCTGACCTTACCCACTGGCACAGCGGACTAAACCTCTGTAACTATAGAAACAGTGGCTAACCCAATTGAAAGGCTTCATTTCTGCAGGGGTCTATTTGTCGTATTGCCCCAGTTGTAAGGTCACCACACTGGCTTCCTGTGAAGCAGCGAATTGATTTCTTCTGCCAGTGTTCTAAAAACAAGATAAAATCTCTCGCACTCTGACTTGGCGATTCACCAGCGAGCAGTTTGGAGCTCTTTTGACTTGCTGTTTATTGTTGTTTGTAATGCTCCCTGGCATGCCTGCTCATGAACGACGGTATTGTATGGTTTGGTATGAGCACAGCATCTGAGAATCACTGAAAGCCTCCCCGATCATATACTCGATAGCCCAGATGAAAGGCCACATCTTTCTGCTTGGGGATGCGCTGCTTGGTTCCAAGCTCCTCCCATAGCTATACTAATGGTTACCCAGGTGTCAAAGAATTTGAAAAGGTTTCTCTCTCTTAACTACATCCACTGCATGCACCCCCAAGCAATGACGTCACTGTCAGACTCCCTGATGAAAAGCTACTGGAAGAACAAACACCTTCAGTGCCTTCAGCCTCTTTCTGTAGCGCATGTATGGAAACATTAACCTCAATCTAAACATTTGCAGGGGAGAGAGACTGCTTCTCTATTACAATCTTGCATTCATTACTGCTTCTCTATTACAATATTGCATTCATTACTGCTTCTTTATTACAATCTTGCATTCATTACTGCTTCTCTATTACAATCTTGCATTCATTACTGCTTCTCTATTACAATCTTGCATTCATTACTGCTTCTCTATTACAATCTTGCATTCATTACTGCTTCTCTATTACAATCTTGCATTCATTACTGCTTCTCTATTACAATCTTGCATTCATTACTGCTTCTCTATTACAATCTTGCATTCATTACTGCTTCTTTATTACAATCTTGCATTCATTACTGCTTCTCTATTACAATCTTGCATTCATTACTGCTTCTCTATTACAATCTTGCATTCATTACTGCTTCTCTATTACAATCTTGCATTCATTACTGCTTCTCTATTACAATCTTGCATTCATTACTGCTTCTCTATTACAATCTTGCATTCATTACTGCTTCTCTATTACAATCTTGCATTCATTACTGCTTCTCTATTACAATCTTGCATTCATTACTGCTTCTCTATTACAATCTTGCATTCATTGATCGTGTTGCGTGGCGAGTCACATTTTTTTTACTTGACAGCTTTATTGCTCGTACAGTTTTTAAAAAAATTATTTTTTTTCTGTGTTATTCAGTACCATGAATTTATTGCCAGATTTTCTGTTTCGGTTGCTAACAGACATGGGTATTTTGCCTTCTCGTAGTCATTTCTGTATTCAGCAGGGTACACGTCGAGAGGCGCCTTGTCATCTGCATGTGGAGGAGTGCCAGCCTACTGCTTTAAGACCTGGCTGCAGTCAAGTGCCGCACAGCTTCTCTGTGTCTGGAATCAGTAAAGACGGCCATGTTGTTTCCTGTGTTTTTTGTAGTGTGGAGAAATACTGTATGAGAAACGGCACTATGAGAAAGCCAAGTGGGCTTGCATCCGAGTACACGAAGAGAAGTACGAGCAGAGCACATGCCTCGGGTTCATGAAGCTCATGAGATACATCTGTGAGCAAAACTCAACAGGTAAAACTTCCCAAGGGTTTCTTAATGGGCAAGTGTTGAAGGGGCTGGGACACGGCCCAGTGCATTGCTTTATTATATTTTATATTTTTGTTAGCTAAATTAAATTGATGCTGATGTTTTAAGTTCAATTCAAGGCTACCCATTATGAAACACTTTTGATAATCTTCCTGTAAACACATGCAAACACAGAGATGGAAATAAGAAATTAAATGACTCTCTCCGATGCTTGGAACGCACACCCAGTCTGAAGGTTTCGGTGCTCTGCTGGTCCAGGTTCCTATCTGGGGATGACAGTCCCCATCGTGACAGTGGTCCGCACGGAGCAGTCCCGGTCACTGCTCTCACGGGAGGTGATGGTCGCGTACCACCTGCCAGCACAGCACCAGGATCACCCGCCGCAGCCCAACGACACAGACATCGTCATTCAAGAGTGGCCCGCGAGCATCATTTACACAAGGTAAGCACGGCTCAATCGAGGGCTGGGCGGGGCTCTGCGACTCACTCCCCCCCCCGCCCTCGCGACTCACTGGGTGGCCCCCCCGCCCCGAGACTCTGAGTGAGCCCCCCCGCCCCGGGCTCTGCGACTCACCCGGTTTGGGCGACGCTCTGCGAGTGAGCCCCCCCGCCCCGAGACTCTGCGAGTGACTCAGGCCCCGGCCGAGACGCTGAGTGAGTCCGCCCGCCCCGGGGCGCTGAGCGAGTCCCCCCTCCCCGAGGGGCTCTGAGTGAGCCCCCCGCCCCGGGACGCTGAGACTCACAAGAACAGACAGCAGGGGGAGGGGCTCTGCGACAAATAAGCTGGAAGGTTTACTTATAAGCTCCTACATGCATTTTGTTTATTTTCTGTTACAGTAGTTCTGTAATCTTAGCAGTTTATTATTCACTTTATAAAACAAAATGGTCCTATTATTTTAGCATGGTGAGAAGTGGTTTGTAAATATGGCCCATTGACCGACTGCATCTAAATCGCTGGTCCTCGGTAGAAGTTTAACAGCTCCCTCTGCTCGGTTGCAGATCCTTCAGCAGCGTGACTAATGAAGACTCCATTCTGAACCAGATCAGCCTGCTGGTGGAGGTGCTGGACATGCCACAGATCCACTTGGAGGATTCCTTCATCGTGGCTGGATACACCAACCCCGCCGCCCCGGTCCGACGCAATGAAATCTGGGTCCTGCACAGGCTATGACAGAGACAGCACCTTCCCTGCTTCAATAAAGAGGCACGCCATCCACACACACGAAGTAGAGAATTTATATCCATGTCTTAATGTGCTGCATGTTTCGAAAAAACAAAATCGGAGAATCACTGAACCCAGCTGGCTGTACGACAATCAAGCATGTTGTTTGACACCCTCCCCTGGCATTCCTCAAAGCCATGTTGACAGGCAGATTGCGCGCGTGCACACACACCCCTCTCTCAGATTCCTAGCAGGCTTTACATCAGTTTCAGTGATAGCGAATGCACTGCGGCTTTTATGATACTACTAAAAGAATCAGAAGGAGGGGAAGGTGGGTCTGCAGCAGTGTGGTACTGTGGGTCAGAGTATTAAGAGTGTTATCCAGACTGATACCAGCATAATTGTTGTTAAATAGTCTGACCTTTTGTAACTGCTGTTGAAGTGTACGACGTGTGTGTGTGCGTGTGTGTATTGCGGTTTAAAAGTAAGAAAGCAAAAAGGTATATTTTTATTCACCCGAAAGTTTTTAGCGTATTAGGGTTTAGAAATTCAAAACCAAAAAAAAATGAATTGTTAGACGAACAATTAAAACATTTTGCAGTATTTTTTATCTGCTATGTGACTTTTTTTCTAATGCATTTTAATTAAACAGAAAGCGGCGCAGGTCTCATGATTTTAAGCTCTTGTGTTAAAGGTGTTCGCAATGCTTTTGTGTTGTAAAACGTGGCAATAAACTGTGGATCCTTCTTGTACATTTAATAACACTGAGGACTGCCATGCTAGGGTCAGAGCAGAGACAGAGCGGAATTTTAACAACCCTCTGCTGAACGAAATCAGAGCAGTGTCCCCAAGCCTCTTCAGCTGATATGAAGACCATCAACTACACCTCAGTGGTAGAAGACAGATATAATCATATATTATACTAATGCAGGACTGTTCAGTATTACACACTGAAATAGGTTCATTAGGTAAAGGTAGCCTTTATCAACAAATAAACGCTCATGTAAAGCAAGCCCTGAAAGAGCGACCACAAGACACACCAAGGAGCTTGACTGGGATGCTGCTCGCTGTGCATTTCCAAACAGACCGTGCATTCTGAAACATCTTACATGCCAGTGTTCACAGCATGACTGTCTGTAGCCTGGGCTGGGCACACCCTAGGCTGGGGTGGGCAAGGGCAACAGAGGCAGTGTGCAACTGGGGAGGAAACTCGCCAAAATGCCCAAAGCTGTAGCTCTTTACAATTGTGCTCAGCTTTACATTCAAATATAATTCATTTGTGTCCCTTTACTGCAGTCTTCCACATCTGTCCTTCTCTGTACAGTCAAAGTAGAAATTCTAGGTTTTTACATAGTTTTTAGTACCAGGAACTCATGCTACACTGTCCGGGAAATTCTAGTTTTGTGAAAAAAGTTGCATAAGATTAAAGTAAGTGAAATAACTTCAAACAATGTAGGTCAAGTTTTTAGACTTGAGTAAAGCTTTCCTCAGTGACCTGCATATGCAAATCATGTAACAGTTTAACAATGTAGGTCAAGTTTTTAGACTGGAGTAAAGCTTTCCTCAGTGACCTGCATCTGTAGATCATGTAACAGTTTAACAGCCACAACCCACAATGGTTTCCAATGATAATGAACAGGGAGACGCCTCTGCTTTGTTTCCACTGTTCCTGGCTCACCTGCACTGCACCGATGAGGAAACTGGCCTCGGGAAACCCAAGGCTGCCAACGGGACACTCTTGAAAATGAAAAGGATTTTATTTATTCCAATTTAGTCTTTATTCCCCTGTTGGAAAAGAAGCTGAAACTGTTAATCTCTATTACACCTCCCTCCCAAGGATCGTGAAATCCTGGCAGGCTCCCCTTTCTGTATCTTGACTGGTCCACAATGCTAGAGTCATAAGAACATAAGAACATAAGAAAGTTTACAAACGAGAGGTGGCCATTCGGCCCATCTTGCTTGTTTGGTTGTTAGTAGCTTATTGATCCAGAATCTCATCAAACAGCTTCTTGAAGGATCCCAGGGTGTCAGCTTCAACAACATTACTGGGGAGTTGATTCCAGACCCTCACAATTCTCTGTGTAAAAAAGTGCCTCCTATTTTCTGTTCTGAATGCCCCTTTGTCTAATCTCCATTTGTGACCCCTGGTCCTTGTTTCTTTTTTCAGGCTGAAAAAGTCCCTTGGGTCGACACTGTCAATACCTTTTAGAATTTTGAATGCTTGAATTCTTTTAGCCTGTCTGCATATGACATGCCTTTTAAGCCCGGAATAATTCTGGTCGCTCTTCTTTGCACTCTTTCTAGAGCAGCAATATCTTTTTTGCTGCTCTAGAAAGAGTGCAAAGAAGAGCGACCAGAATTATTCCGGGCTTAAAAGGCATGTCATATGCAGACAGGCTAAAAGAATTGAATCTGTTCAGTCTTGAACAAAGAAGACTACGTGGCGACCTAATTAAAGTCCTACTGTATCTGTCCATACCTGCAGAAACAAAATCTTTAGGCAGAGAAGTGGAATTTCTGCTAAAACACAGTGTTCAAACTCTCCAAGCAAAAAGCACAACCCAGAACCATTCAAACAACTGTTCCAAGACACTAGGACAGACTGCACACGGCGCTTTGCTCCATTGACAAAACACCAGGACAGGGACTGCACATGGCGCTTTGCTCCATTGACAAAACACCAGGACAGGGACTGCACACGGCGCTTTGCTCCATTGACAGAACACCAGGACAGGGACTGCACACGGCGCTTTGCTCCATTGACAAAACAGCAAGCCTCACTAAGGCTACTAATAAACACAAGCTCTCAGGAAACTGTTACCTGCACAAGAACCCATTAACCCACAGCTGGGGATTGTATTGCCAGTATTTAAAACTAAACCAAGTTATGCACAATATCTCACCCTTACTGTTTCTATTTGCTAGTCTTCATTGAAAATCGATCTAGAACTAGATCACAAAAAACAGAAAACACACAGACACACCACAGCTTGAAAATACAGCAGCAGACCCAACCAGTCCCATCATACCGAGCCCTACCTGTAGATACTTGTTCTGATGTGCCTTCAGCCCCTCCCCTAAAGGCACCACAAACTTCTCCACGCTGCGCTGGTGTGAGTAGGCCTGAATATCAGGGCACTCCTCTGAACGCAGCTCGATGTGGGAGACCAGCAGGTTAGAGATCACCTGCTGTACTGCCTGCCTGGAAAAAACAATTTCTATTAGGAGCTGTACTCAAAATCCATTGGCTTGCAAAATACATACATGCAAGCCACAACACACAAGAAGTGTACTGTACTAGTACAAGGCATTGGAAGGCACAATATAATACTTTACTTATATATACACACAATATGATAGCTGAATATGGAAGTTTACACTACTAACATAAAACTACAGAGAAATGTCGAACAGCCTCAATGGGATTTCTATTTTAATGAAAGAAACTCAAGTGGATTGTGCGGTACTGCAGGTCTACAGAATGACCCGGAGCGACAGGCCTGTCAGAAGCACGTTTTGATTTTTTTAACATGTATTTATACTAAAGTAATACAAAAATGACTACAAAAGATTTAGAAGTGAGTAGTTTTTCGAGATTTACAATTATACTGTATTTACTGTATAAATACATGTTAATTTGGATTCATATGTTGTTTTTTCTGACTTTATGTGAACGAAGACACACATTTGCCCGTTTTCCCATTGGAAACAATGATATTTTGAAATATCACTGTCCTGGTCACAAAAGCAAAGTTTGTGGGGAATAATAGCCATTTTCTATACTTCTGAGGCATAAGCAATTAGGAAATAACCCTCACTACCCGGAACACACATTGTGTTACACAGTGTAATCCGGTCGAATTATTTTGCTGAGTCAATTAGGAATAGTTATCAAGTCATTAAAATACATTAGCTACTGTAAGTTACACAGAAAGCATTTTAGCCACTTCTGCCTGCTTGCAAAAATTAAACAACTTTAGTCTGTGCTTAAAAAAATCAAACTAATTGATCAATAACCGGCACCGAGGTCGCCCGCCCCGCCTGCAGCCCCGCTGTTTAGCCGCCCGGCGCAGGTTCAGGGTGCGCGGTGTGGAGGTGGCCGCTGAGCTAGCACGGGAATGGGGCGATGAGCGACTCAGAGGGGACGATCTCGCCAAGAAAGACAGCATAAAATTCTTACAGGACCATGGCGCCGACAAAACATTTTGCACGGTCTTAGCAATAATACTGTCTCGGTCTGCGCTTCTTTGCTGTCCCCGCAAAATGCGTGTTCCACCCAGCATCGTGCGTTGTGCAGGTCACACGGTGTGACGAAGTTAATAGTCGTTTATTTGACAAACTATTAATTTAAACTTTGCATGCTATATATATTATAGTATAAAACTAGAAGATTCCAGGTGCCACGCAGTTTATTTCAGAATTAATATAAAAGCTTTTTTTTTTATTATTATTATTTTTTAAATTCTTATTTTATACGTAAGCGTACGCGAGGCCAGAGTAAATCTGACCTTTTCTCTGTGTGTGTGTGGGGGTTGTGTTGTGTTGTGTTGTGTTGTGTTGTGTTGTGGCCGCCTCTAGTTACAGCATTTCGCGCTGTTCATATTCGTGACGATTCCAGTCACCACTGTGATTGATTATTAGTTTCAGTAAACTACAGCTTAGACGATACCCCTCCTCTGATCTGCCTGTCCTGTCTCCTTGTTCAGTTTCTGGCAGAGCATAAGCTTATGGGAAACATCAAAAACGTTTCCAAGACCGCCAAGAAGGAGCAGCTGATTGCAGCCTACAGCAACCTCTTCGAGAGCAAGGTAAAGGGGTTCTGAAAAGGTTTTACAGATGATGGGTTTGCATATCGCACAGAACTGCAGACTGCTGCCAAGTAACCTTCCAGTGAAGAGCACTCTGAAAACAGAAAAGCCCTCCTCTAATACAATCATACCTGAATGCATGTCCCTTTGTTTAGACACAAGCAGTGTTAATTAGTTACTTGTTAGTGTTGAACATGTTGTTTTATATAGAGAGTAGCGTCTATAAAGGGCTACACTGGTAGCTGTTAGAAGCGAGGATTTTGCAGAAAGCTCCACACGGGCCATGCCCTCTGTGTGTGTGTTCATTTCCCTCTGTGTGTATCGTTCTGTATCCAGAGATTTAAAGGCACGGGCCATGCCCTCTGTGTGTGTGTTCATTTCCCTCTGTGTGTATCGTTCTGTATCCAGAGATTTAAAGGCACGGGCCATGCCCTCTGTGTGTGTGTTCATTTCCCTCTGTGTGTATCGTTCTGTATCCAGAGATTTAAAGGCACGGGCCATGCCCTCTGTGTGTGTGTTCATTTCCCTCTGTGTGTATCGTTCTGTATCCAGAGATTTAAAGGCACGGGCCATGCCCTCTGTGTGTGTGTTCATTTCCCTCTGTGTGTATCGTTCTGTATCCAGAGATTTAAAGGCACGGGCCATGCCCTCTGTGTGTGTGTTCATTTCCCTCTGTGTGTATCGTTCTGTATCCAGAGATTTAAAGGCACGGGCCATGCCCTCTGTGTGTGTGTTCATTTCCCTCTGTGTGTATCGTTCTGTATCCAGAGATTTAAAGGCACAGACCCGCTTGAGAAGGTCATGGAGCAGGTCAAAGCTGTCAAGATTGAAGAGAAGGAAACTAAACCAGAGGAGGTCGTGAACGAGGTGAGATTCCTCGTTAACTGAGCTGTATCGCATCTCGGGTATGAGCAGTCCCTCTGCACTGCCCCCATCAGAGATGCAAATAAGACTTCTGTTGCATAGCATCTTCACCCATTCCAGGTTTTGCAACCAGCTTGTCTAGCCACAATGTAGAGGTAACAAGCCTGTGTGTGTCTTCTTAAACTCCTAGTAAAACCAGGAATGGATCAAACTGCTATGCAATGGGAGACCATCCTTGCCTATTAACAGTGATTTTTCTTGTGTTACTTATTTTAAAAAGGGTCCTCCTAAATACACCAAATATGTGCTGAAGAAGGGAGACAAGGAGAACTTCCCAAAGAAGGGCGAGGCTGTGGGCTGATGGTACGTGGGCACCCTGGAGGACGGGACTGTCTTTGACTCTAATGTGACCACATGTAAGCTCCTGAACACAGGGTGACCGGACCCCTCCCTGGGGCTACTGCCCTGTACTGCAGAATCCCAGTTTAACATGAGCGTGTGCCCGAGGACGACTAGGGACGTGCCAGCGCCTCGGTGTCACTTAATCACTCCCCATCCAACGTCAGCAGCTGACCCAGCCATGACCTCCTCAGAGAATCTCTCCCGATTGGCCACGGGTAAAAAGTGACCGGAGATCCGTTTCTCAAGGTAGAATGCAGGTGTGTTTGTTTCTGTAGACACAGTATATGGTTCCCATACGACTCCCATGTACACTAGGACAGTGCAGGCTTTTCAGCTCGCATGGCAATGCATTCTAGTATGTTTCATCTGTCTCTGGTACCTTTCACAGCAGGACTACACTTACCAGAATGTCTCAAACTGTCCTAGTGTACATGGAGTCTTGTGTTAACCCTACACTGTACCCTCCAGCGCACACAGGGGAATGTACCGCTCTACAACACAGGAGTATTTACCTAGTGTACAGTGTGGTAACCCTAACACGGTACCCTCCAGCGCACATAGGAACGTGCTGTAGAGCGGTACAGGAAGATTTAACTAGTGTACAGTGGTGCCCAGTGGTTAATGGGTCAGTATTGATTGGGGGGAGGGGGTGCTTTGAGAGCCTGTCCAACATTTTTGTTATGATTCTTTTTAATATTACTGAATACGTCTCCTGCGTGGAACGAGTCTCATTCACAGAGCTGCTCAGTCTGATCCTGTGTGGAGTGAGTCTCATTCACAGAGCTGCTCAGTCTGATCCTGCGTGGAGTGAGTCTCATTCACAGAGCTGCTCAGTCTGATCCTGCGTGGAGTGAGTCTCATTCACAGAGCTGCTCAGTCTGATCCTGCGTGGAGTGAGTCTCATTCACAGAGCTGCTCAGTCTGATCCTGCGTGGAGTGAGTCTCATTCACAGAGCTGCTCAGTCTGATCCTGCGTGGAGTGAGTCTCATTCACAGAGCTGCTCAGTCTGATCCTGCGTGGAGTGAGTCTCATTCACAGAGCTGCTCAGTCTGATCCTGCGTGGAGTGAGTCTCATTCACAGAGCTGCTCAGTCTGATCCTGCGTGGAGTGAGTCTCATTCACAGAGCTGCTCAGTCTGATCCTGCGTGGAGTGAGTCTCATTCACAGAGCTGCTCAGTCTGATCCTGCGTGGAGTGAGTCTCATTCACAGAGCTGCTCAGTCTGATCCTGCGTGGAGTGAGTCTGTGTTCATGACTCTTACAGGATGGTTTGATTTTTGTCTTTGCAGCAGCCAAGAAGAAAAAGCAGTCCAGGCCTTTCTCCTTTAAGGTTGGACTTGGAAGAGTTATAAGAGGGGTAAGTGAAGGAAGGATGAAAGTCCTTCAGTAATCCCAGTCCTTCAGTTCACTTGTAGCTGACATGTTTGTTCTTTGGTTGTTAAAGTTCTTGAGAAATTGGGAACCTGATAGAAATAAAAACAAAGTGTTGACACGTCTGTGAAGGGTATTCACAAAGATGGTTTTGTGTGTCTCAAACTGTGTGTAATCATCACAACTTTTTTAAAATAGGGTCTTCTTTCATCAGCAGCCTGTTTCCCGGTTCCGCTGTGGTGCTGACAGCATGTACCGTGCCGCCTCCATTAATCGCATCGTTGGCTGTTTCATTGAAATGCGCCCCAGTGTGTCTGCGGGATGCTAACCCTTGCACCTCTCTGGAGTCTCCTTAACTCGCTCTCTGGCTTCTGTTTGCCCCTCTGCAGTGGGACGAGGCCGTGCTGACCATGAGTAAAGGAGAGAAAGCCCGCCTGGAGATCCAGTCCGAATGGGCCTATGGGAGGAAGGGGCTGCCCGATGCAAAGTATCCTTTTCACTGATTTCCAGGAATGGCAAGGAGAATCCCGTTGCAAAGCAGTTTGATCCAGTCCTGCTTTTACTCTGATTTTAATGATACTTGTTATCTCTGCACTGTGGCTGACCAAGCTCAGAGTAAAGCCTGCAATGGGTGAAACTGCCTTGCAGTAAGAGTGTGACAGTCAGCATGGTGCCAGTGCTGGCAGTCTCACCTGCATTTGTATGTTGTTGTTTTTCGTTAACCTTTTCATTAACAGAATCCCACCAAATGCCAATCTCATTTTTGAAGTGGAGTTGGTTTCCATCGATTAACAAAGGAAGCCTTGTGGCTATACGAAACCTGGAGTGCAGCTGTGTTTCGTGAAGACCGTTACTGCATTTCATAAGGGAGCCTGTAATGAAAGCGCTGGGTCCTGGCTGGGTTACAGCATTGTCGAGTTTGGAAGTGCAGGCATTAAACCTGTATTTCTGTTTGGTTTGTTTTTGTTACTGATTATTTGCACTGCAATAAATAAACTGCTTTGATGAAACGAGTCTGCCTACCTTGCGTTGTCGTTCTTGATGAGCTTTTAGTAATAACAAGTTTTATTTATAGTGCCTTTCACAAGAAGTCTCAAGGTTTGAATTACAAGTTTATCTGAGTAGCCTCAGAACAAAAACTAAAAGCTGAAACATCCTCAGTGATATTCAAATCCTTCAGTGCTCTACTAAAACAAGAACAATCCAGTGTGAAGACTTGGGCCCCTGTGCTGGAAGTGCAGGTCATGGGGTTCATGATGCCCCCTTCTCAGGATCCTTCATTTTCATCTAAATGCTGACAATACCATCACTGAAAGAATTTGCTTTGAAGTGATTGTCATGAAGATCTACTCAACAACAGCACTGGTTTCCAGCTATAAAAAGTGACTTGTATTGAATTACAGTTCATTGTTGGGTTAAGCTGGAATTGCCCTTGAAGGGATGCAATGAGATTTGGGGAGAGGGGGCATCAAGAATACATTCCCTCAGCGTTGATCGATTCTACATCCTGTATTCTAGATAATGGGCATTGTTTTTAGGTGCAGGGCATTTACAGTTAAAACTAGCATTGGTACTGTACAAAAACATTTAGCTTGGGGAGAGCTTAGGTTTGCCAGGGCGTCCTTGGCTCAGCGCACACCAGTGACCCCTGTAGTCTGGCCAAGCGCCTGCATGTAAGCTGCGTTGTCCTCTGACACTGTAGCTCTGGGGGTGGCTGGTGGCTGCATGCTGGGTCTGCAGTGTGACAAGGAGGCAGCTGGCAGCTGGCAGCTGACACTACAGAGGACAACGTCTTCGCCGCTCCCACGTCGATGAGAGCCGTGAGCCGAGCCTACAAATAAATGGCTATTCTAAAAATGATTAGCAACTACTAAATTGCTATAAAAAACAGTGCAATGTTGTCATGAGGGAGCTTTGCACTCACCAGCGCACACTCTCATTTAACCTTGTGGATAAGTTTCTATTTACATAATGTTTCTTCCTGTTACACAGTCTCACCCCAATCACACAAACACAGCAAATCAGCAGGCAGTAGGACTGACACTTCATCTTTGCAATTTATAGTTTCAAATCACCTTGCCATTAAAAGAAATAAAGAAACACATTTCCAGGTGATAAATTGTGTTTTATTAAATTCTTCTCAAAGTACAATTGCAGGCAAGCCTGGCATGTGGCTCTTTGCTTCAGATCCTTCCCCATGTTAATTTAACACGAAACAGCAACACCAAAGCCACATACTGAATCTATTGGAGAAAATGTAAAAGCATCTCTTAATTTAGTGCCCTACACTCCTGTTAAATTTGAACTGAGCAGGTAAATTACTGCAGAGAGAGGATCAGATAGACTACAACAGAAAGGAAGGAAGGACCCACTGCAATGGGCTCGGTCTGTTCTGCATCTCCCCAGAGCAGAGCCGTTCCATCAGCCTGGGCATGTTTAGGAGTTGGAGTTGGGTCCCTTCTTCTTGCCGAAGGTGGGGACCACGTTCACGAAGCGACGGTTGTACTGGATACGACGCTTGGCACGCCCCGTCTTCTTCTTCTTCTTCTCCTGCTTGTCCACCTTGTGGGAAATGAAACAAGAAGTTCATTAAAACAAAACAAGCACAAATAAGGTCTTCTTTACAGGCTGCATTTCACAGCAAGCACAGATCTCACAAAGGATACATTTGTCTGCTTTAATATATTTAAAATCTGATATGAACAAAAAGAAAACAGCCCGAACCCTACTCATATTTAAGCAAACCTCACGGGGTTAGCGTGCATCTCAGTAGTTGCGGATAAGCTCAGATGTTTATTTTCACATTATCAGAAGTTCACCTGGTTAAATCTTCACTTACCTTTGGTGTCTGTCCTCTGACTTTGCCAGCACGAGCCAAGGAACCGTGGACCTTGCCTGGGGAGAGAAAGAGAAGCGAGAATTTAAACAGCAGTGTTCATTTCCCTCCCCATATTTAGTCCTTAACTTCAGTCTAAAACCCAACCTACAATATTATAAGCTTCAATTACACTGGTATTGTTAGCAGCATTTTAATGTATTCATTCAAACTGCAGACCGTCACACACTGCATATTGGCCACAATAGCTCCCTTGAACTTTCATCATTGACTTACAGCCAGACCTTCAGGATTGCAATTGGATATAATCCCATGAACTGTTCTACAGATTTTACAGTAAGCTATGATACAGGACCCTTCTGCCAGCGAGGAGAGAGCGAGACAGAGAGACACCCACCTCCCAGCAGCCTGGCGGTCACTTCCAGAGTGCACTGCTCAGTGACTCCGCAGTTTCCCAGGACAGCCTCATCATCCAGAGGGGTGCCGGACAGCAGGATGACCTGGTCATCAGCAGCAAACCCTTCCAGAGACTCAACGTGGGCCTGCAGCGCACACACACACAGCAGGGAAGAAATGAGTTTCACCAACGACAACCTTCATATCAGAGACTTGCTGAAAGTACAACAAAACGCCTTGTGGCACAGAGGACCTTCTTCAAGACTCCCTCTTGATCTGACTTGCATACAGGAATACAGATTGAAAGCAGCACTGTGGAAATACAATATTGTTTCTGTATACTGATTCAATGCTTGCTCACATGTCCCAACAGTAAACGAACCACATTAGTAAACTATTGAATGGTGAAATGTTGAAGGAGTGCTGTATATAAAATAAACCCCTACAGACTGAATGTTAAAACCAGATCACTCTATAGTGTTACAATGCTCCAAAAAGCAGGTTTAGTCAAACATCTATTCAAACAAATATTCAGTTCTCACAGACGTTTCACTTTTGTTAGCCAGACCCCTAAAGGGCCTTATTGACAGCCACCCCCACAAAAATCCATTCAATTTCAAGGAGCTCTCATTTTATACTGCCATTTCTAAAAGGTGTGGGTCAGCTCATACACACACAGTAATTAAAACTATAGCAGGGACTGCAGCTTCATCTCACCGGACGCGTGCATGAATCGGAGCTCTGATAAAGTGCTGTGTCGAGTACTGAAGCAATTCCATGTTAGTCCTAGAATACACTTTCTATCACATGACTGGGTTTCAGAGTCACAGCACAGGTGTAGAAATACAGGCCGGGCTTTCAGTGACGGGCCAGTTGAGAGAATCTGAATACTGATTCTAAGATTTAAAATCAGCCTAACCAGAACTGAAAGAATGTAGTGCAGTTTTGCAATGGCCCGTCTTTCTGCACCTATGCCAGCATTACTTTTCAGAAAACTGTATGCATGCACTGTATGTCTACGGAGATTCGTTTGCAAACTTCAACAATGCTGAAAAGAAAGTGATTTGGCCAGCAGTGCAGCGTGTTGGTGGGGTTGCATGCCCGTACAAGGGCTCCACCTGCCTACCTTGATGTCCCGGACAGTCTCCTGCCCGGTCACCTCCAAGGTGTGGGTGCTCTGTGTGCGCACAAACAGCTGCATTGTCAGTCTGCAGGAGAGAAAGAGCACCACAGATCAGCCCAGCGATCACTATTCTTGTATTTTCAACCACTCTCACTAACCCCATTTGTTTGAAAAAAATAGAAGCTCTCTAGTATGTTTCTGTATTTGTACCTGTGGTTATTGTTTGGTTACTTATAATAAATAGAGTAAACATGTTGGTGTAGTCGTTTGTTACTGTAGCGTAAGCTGTAATTTGATTTACCGCAGCACAGTTGTAATTTCAGAACACAATGTTGCTGTAATAATTGATTGCCCCAGTTCTGCTATGGACCTCGCATACATTAAGAACGCATTGATGCACACTTGTTCCCACATCGGAAAAGCAAACAAAGCAAGAACACTATTTTCTTCTCAAAAAGAGCCAGCATGCATACAAATGTGCGCACAAAAAATATATAATAATTCAACATTTTATCGCACGTTATTCCATAAACAGTTCTGTTAAGTGATGTATTGTTTATTTTAGTTACATCCCAGTTTAACTGTACGGCTAACGAGTCAGATAATCTACTCACAGCAGAACAGCAATGGGCTGGAGTTAAAACAGAAGCAGGGCAATGCTCAGCGGTACACAGGCTTTCAAAATGTACCTCTCGGTTTAAACGGTCTTTATACCGACAGCTCCGAACTGTTTTTCTTTAACTTGGTGCCCGTAACAACTTTATTTGGTAGACTGTCCAGAACAAACCCGAAAGGGTCGGGAATCCCAGTTCCGCTGAGAGTGGACCCATGTGCTCGGGCCTAGCGAGCTGGGAGACCAGGAGCTGAGCCTCTTATATCACTCGGACAACGCGCCGCACCTCCCGCAATTTCCAAAATAATCCATGCATAAAACAGGCCTCAGAGCCGCACCGTGCGAGGAGACACACTTTTATAAATGTCTGCTCCAGTCAGGCGGCGTTTTCGTCTATTTAAATAGTACGTGTTGCCGTATAGGTGCCGTGTGCCGCTTAGCACTGAATTAATAAAACCACAAGGTTTCGTAAACATTTAACTACTTCCCCACAAACAAGGCACGTTTACAACAACAGAGCGCACATTTTTATCAATGCTAGACACGCGGATTAAAAGCATTTTTAGGAAAACAAGGCCAGAATTGCGCAGAGGAATTCACCTACCGTCTCTAGCCTGCGACTCCAACAGCAAAAAGGACTTCACTTCCCTCTAGTGTGCGCATGTGCGAGTTTCAGTGGCTCAGGGCGGCGTGGTTTGAGCAGAACTGTGTAACTGCTCAGACACTGAGATCCTGCTGTCTTACTGCTCAGACACTGAGATCCTGCTGTCTTACTGCTCAGACACTGAGATCCTGCTGTCTTACTGCTGCAGACACTGAGATCCTGCTGTCTTACTGCTCAGACACTGAGATCCTGCTGTCTTACTGCTCAGACACTGAGATCCTGCTGTCTTACTGCTCAGACACTGAGATCCTGCTGTCTTACTGCTCAGACACTGAGATCCTGCTGTCTTACTGCTCAGACACTGAGATCCTGCTGTCTTACTGCTCAGACACTGAGATCCTGCTGTCTTACTGCTCAGACACTGAGATCCTGCTGTCTTACTGCTCAGACACTGAGATCCTGCTGTCTTACTGCTGCAGACACTGAGATCCTGCTGTCTTACTGCTCAGACACTGAGATCCTGCTGTCTTACTGCTCAGACACTGAGATCCTGCTGTCTTACTGCTCAGACACTGAGATCCTGCTGTCTTACTGCTCAGACACTGAGATCCTGCTGTCTTACTGCTCAGACACTGAGATCCTGCTGTCTTACTGCTCAGACACTGAGATCCTGCTGTCTTACTGCTCAGACACTGAGATCCTGCTGTCTTACTGCTCAGACACTGAGATCCTGCTGTCTTACTGCTCAGACACTGAGATCCTGCTGTCTTACTGCTCAGACACTGAGATCCTGCTGTCTTACTGCTCAGACACTGAGATCCTGCTGTCTTACTGCTCAGACACTGAGATCCTGCTGTCTTACTGCTCAGACACTGAGATCCTGCTGTCTTACTGCTCAGACACTGAGATCCTGCTGTCTTACTGCTCAGACACTGAGATCCTGCTGTCTTACTGCTCAGACACTGAGATCCTGCTGTCTTACTGCTCAGACACTGAGATCCTGCTGTCTTACTGCTGCAGACACTGAGATCCTGCTGTCTTACTGCTGCAGACACTGAGATCCTGCTGTCTTACTGCTCAGACACTGAGATCCTGCTGTCTTACTGCTCAGACACTGAGATCCTGCTGTCTTACTGCTCAGACACTGAGATCCTGCTGTCTTACTGCTCAGACACTGAGATCCTGCTGTCTTACTGCTCAGACACTGAGATCCTGCTGTCTTACTGCTCAGACACTGAGATCCTGCTGTCTTACTGCTCAGACACTGAGATCCTGCTGTCTTACTGCTCAGACACTGAGATCCTGCTGTCTTACTGCTCAGACACTGAGATCCTGCTGTCTTACTGCTCAGACACTGAGATCCTGCTGTCTTACTGCTCAGACACTGAGATCCTGCTGTCTTACTGCTCAGACACTGAGATCCTGCTGTCTTACTGCTCAGACACTGAGATCCTGCTGTCTTACTGCTCAGACACTGAGATCCTGCTGTCTTACTGCTCAGACACTGAGATCCTGCTGTCTTACTGCTGCAGACACTGAGATCCTGCTGTCTTACTGCTGCAGACACTGAGATCCTGCTGTCTTACTGCTCAGACACTGAGATCCTGCTGTCTTACTGCTCAGACACTGAGATCCTGCTGTCTTACTGCTCAGACACTGAGATCCTGCTGTCTTACTGCTCAGACACTGAGATCCTGCTGTCTTACTGCTCAGACACTGAGATCCTGCTGTCTTACTGCTCAGACACTGAGATCCTGCTGTCTTACTGCTCAGACACTGAGATCCTGCTGCTGTCACTGAGATCCTGCTGTCTTACTGCTCAGACACTGAGATCCTGCTGTCTTACTGCTCAGACACTGAGATCCTGCTGTCTTACTGCTCAGACACTGA
Source organism: Polyodon spathula (assembly GCF_017654505.1). Taxonomy (NCBI): domain Eukaryota; kingdom Metazoa; phylum Chordata; class Actinopteri; order Acipenseriformes; family Polyodontidae; genus Polyodon; species Polyodon spathula. The sequence continues at coordinate 37,114,905 of NC_054550.1, forward strand.
GATCCTGCTGTCTTACTGCTCAGACACTGAGATCCTGCTGTCTTACTGCTCAGACACTGAGATCCTGCTGTCTTACTGCTCAGACACTGAGATCCTGCTGTCTTACTGCTCAGACACTGAGATCCTGCTGTCTTACTGCTCAGACACTGAGATCCTGCTGTCTTACTGCTCAGACACTGAGATCCTGCTGTCTTACTGCTCAGACACTGAGATCCTGCTGTCTTACTGCTCAGACACTGAGATCCTGCTGTCTTACTGCTCAGACACTGAGATCCTGCTGTCTTACTGCTCAGACACTGAGATCCTGCTGTCTTACTGCTCAGACACTGAGATCCTGCTGTCTTACTGCTCAGACACTGAGATCCTGCTGTCTTACTGCTCAGACACTGAGATCCTGCTGTCTTACTGCTCAGACACTGAGATCCTGCTGTCTTACTGCTCAGACACTGAGATCCTGCTGTCTTACTGCTCAGACACTGAGATCCTGCTGTCTTACTGCTCAGACACTGAGATCCTGCTGTCTTACTGCTCAGACACTGAGATCCTGCTGTCTTACTGCTCAGACACTGAGATCCTGCTGTCTTACTGCTCAGACACTGAGATCCTGCTGTCTTACTGCTCAGACACTGAGATCCTGCTGTCTTACTGCTGCAGACACTGAGATCCTGCTGTCTTACTGCTCAGACACTGAGATCCTGCTGTCTTACTGCTGCAGACACTGAGATCCTGCTGTCTTACTGCTCAGACACTGAGATCCTGCTGTCTTACTGCTCAGACACTGAGATCCTGCTGTCTTACTGCTCAGACACTGAGATCCTGCTGTCTTACTGCTCAGACACTGAGATCCTGCTGTCTTACTGCTCAGACAGACACTGAGATCCTGCTGTCTTACTGCTCAGACACTGAGATCCTGCTGTCTTACTGCTCAGACACTGAGATCCTGCTGTCTTACTGCTCAGACACTGAGATCCTGCTGTCTTACTGCTGCAGACACTGAGATCCTGCTGTCTTACTGCTCAGACACTGAGATCCTGCTGTCTTACTGCTCAGACACTGAGATCCTGCTGTCTTACTGCTCAGACACTGAGATCCTGCTGTCTTACTGCTCAGACACTGAGATCCTGCTGTCTTACTGCTCAGACACTGAGATCCTGCTGTCTTATTGCTGCAGACACTGAGATCCTGCTGTCTTACTGCTCAGACACTGAGATCCTGCTGTCTTACTGCTGCAGACACTGAGATCCTGCTGTCTTACTGCTCAGACACTGAGATCCTGCTGTCTTACTGCTCAGACACTGAGATCCTGCTGTCTTACTGCTCAGACACTGAGATCCTGCTGTCTTACTGCTCAGACACTGAGATCCTGCTGTCTTACTGCTCAGACACTGAGATCCTGCTGTCTTACTGCTCAGACACTGAGATCCTGCTGTCTTACTGCTCAGACACTGAGATCCTGCTGTCTTACTGCTGCAGACACTGAGATCCTGCTGTCTTACTGCTCAGACACTGAGATCCTGCTGTCTTATTGCTGCAGACACTGAGATCCTGCTGTCTTACTGCTCAGACACTGAGATCCTGCTGTCTTACTGCTCACTGAGATCCTGCTGTCTTACTGCTCAGACACTGAGATCCTGCTGTCTTACTGCTCACTGAGATCCTGCTGTCTTATTGCTGCAGACACTGAGATCCTGCTGTCTTACTGCTCAGACACTGAGATCCCGTTGACTTTTCGTTGTTAGAAAAATTTGAAATGATTATTGTTTTTATTTTTTGACTGAGATTAGAATGTATTGAACTGTACTATTTAAGCTGCTTACATTAGATCTAGTGAGTGGCAGATCAAGGTTTTTATGTTACTAATAACACAATCTTGCTGATTTCTTCTCCCAGGAACACGAATTCTCGGTCTTGCACCCTAATAACAGATGAAAGTTTAATAAACTAAATATTTGAGCAGCATTAGCCTATACAGCTATCGCAATATTCATGTGTTAGGTCAAAAAGGAGTGCCAATCTCAGTCCAAATTAAACCTGTTACTGCAGTAATGTACAGCACAGCACCCATTTGAATTGAAGTGTCACTTTCTACAGCATATGAAATGCTGTCAAGCCGCTCAATTCTAATAGGACTGTATAAACTGGTTATACAGCAGATGTGCCACCTCCCCATTAGAATACATAGAATCGTCTGCCAAGCCTGTGCTGCTGTTTGTGAGGATCGTCACAGTCACATTTACTGCCCTCCTAGATCATATTGGTATTGCACTTGACCTTTGAAAGCAAACACAAACACTGTACACACTTAATGAAATAACCCTACCGAGCCCAAGATGAGACCCATCAATGGCACGCCACTGTTCAAGCAGCAATTTAGTATAAAGAATGACTTCACTTCATTCTCAAAGCACAGGGACACAAGTTTTTTTTTGTACTGTACTGTACTGTAGGGAGGTTGGTCGTTTGCTCTGGAGCCAAGAGAACACTAACCCAGGAACAGTGACTTGAAACCTGGTTCCAGGAGGCCTAGTTTGAGGCAACTTTGCTGCATCAAACCCCAAATCCCCCTTGGTGTGCCGTGCAGTGGCCTGAAACCAAGGTCCACGAAGTAGCTTTGTGTTCCCTCAGTTTATTTCATGAAATATGAATGAACTGGCAGGGGAAACAGGAGGACTACCCTAATGAAACAGCATGCTTGTCAAGAACCATTTCCAGAACTGATCTGTGGAAACCGTGCTTTATAGGGTCCTGCACAACACTGAGGATATGGATGTGCCAGGTGCCTGGACACTGCCTATACCAGCATGCTGCTTAGTGTCGAATTGTTTAAAATAAACTAAATGCACAGCACTTGGTTTGGAAAAATGCTACAGATGTTGTGTTTTGTTCACAAGAGAAAAGGGATAGAATTTGTGGAACAAATCAGTTTTTTTTTGTTTGTTTTTTTTTAGTAAGAAACAAAATTAAATCTTGAAGATAACCATCATTATTTTTATTATGAAATTAAAGAACCATCAAGTCACAGTAAAAAAAAAAAAAAAACCCAAAAACCCTCATTAACATTAATTTTGTTGAAGAAAACATGCTTAAACTTAATGGAAAACAAATGATGAAACCTACAGGCAAGCCTGGAGACAAAACAATAGATATACGAGGGATTTCAAAGTTTCTGAAATATTAACTATAGAAGCTGGTGTACAGAATAGAAAAATAACTTCATACATTTATAATTTAAGAAGCCTTGGTATACTCTCAACGCCTTTCCTGTAGTTCATATCCCTAAAGTCACATCAGTGTCTCATTACAGCTCGAAGTGAAGACAAACTGAATGCATCTGTCCTCTTGAGTTTAGATCACGTTGGAGGGGGTGGGTAGTACTGTCCGTAACCCCATGGATTCTGGTAGTTGTACTGTCGGGAGAAATGAAAAAACAAAACAAAAATGAGTTACTATTATAAATGAAAATGGCTGGATTTTCAGGTATATGTTGATCAAATCACAACAGCTTTCGTTCTTGAAAATTTGACAACTGTCAACAGTGAAACTGTTCTTTAGCTCAGAAGAAATGACTTGTATATACTTGTGCTTCAGAGCATCCACTTGCTGAATGGAAAGATCACACACACAGTAGTTTCTTCTGATAGACAGAGAGATGACAGCAAACACGCAGAGCCCCACCTGGTACCAGCTGCTGTAGTTGTATGCACTCTGATTGGCTTGCATGTCCCCTCCCATCATCTGTCCAGTTTCCACCGTGGTATCTTCTGCACGCTGCTTCTTCTCCTCCGGCTCTTGGGCACTGCGGAGGACATTACCATCAGCAACGTTCAAGACTGCGAATGGTCCATCTACACAGAATTCTCAAATACTCTAAAACAGTTCTGTCTGCGCCAAGTTTGAAAACAGTGAGATTGAAGGTACTGTTAGGCGACAGACTACCCCTGTAGGCAGTATTTAAATGACACAAACATTTAATGGCAGTTTTTCATTAATTAAAAACAGGGTCAAAAAACCGATTACCATTTCACCAGTATATAGTATATTATTTTGAGGGGAAACAGCAGCTGACACAGAAGAAACAATACTGTAGCGCTTCGGGTTGTTTGGGACAGATCAGAGAGAGGCAGGGTTGAACTGAAAGGCTCAAGCTGTTTATTTCTTTACAACAATGATTGCGAAAATAAAAGCATAAAATAAGGGAAGGGAACCATGAGTGGAAACCAATAAAAATGAGCATTTCTCCTTCTTTGACTTTAGCCTTCAACCGTTTAAACAATTACTTGCATTGCTTTGTGGGGATTGAATTCTGTTGTAATCTGTCCCCAGGTAGATTCCTTCAGTGCCAATGTTTAAGTGAATCTTAGATTTAGTCTCCGATTCGAAGGTCCGCGACCAATCTTGACATGAGCAATAGAAATAAATCTAGGATTCAATCCTGGATGTGATCGAATTTTGATCTCTATCTGCACAATCCACCCTCGGGTATTTAACAAGACTTACTCGTTACTTACCCATTTTCTGCTTTTCTTTTCAAAGAATCCTGCTTCTTGAGCAGACTTTGATGTTCATCATATGCAGTCATAAGCCTAAAAAAAAAAAAAAAAACCCAAAAAACACTTAACTCTATTGCAATATTAAGCTAGAAAAGGCTTCATGATCACATCAAGACAACAGCTCCACAACACAGGAAGGCAGAGAACAGCAAGTGTCATTTCAAACTGTGCCAAACCGCTGCATTTCCAATTCATAAAATTGGCTTAAGGTTTCACTGAAGGGTGAATAACTTTAAAAATCACACCTAAGGATTACGTTCAGCTAGTTTTATATATATATATGTATGTGTGTGTGTGTGTGTGTGTGTGTGTGTATATGTGTGTATATGTATATAGTATATATATATATATATATATATATATATAAACTCCATCCATCTCGAGTCTGAGATAAGATACAATGTACTGGATGCTCACAGATGGATTTATTAAATCAAAGTCATTCCTTTACAGCTGTTAATTCTAAATTACTAAAAAAGCAGATACATACCTGGTGACATCAAAGCCAAAGTCTTCAAGAAATTCCACCTTCCTCTGAGAAAAGGATATTCTGGTCTCCACTGGCAGGGAACTGTTCACTGCTTTATCGAAGCAGGAGAGGATGTGCTCTTCGTTTAGTTTCAGGTCACCGCTGAACTCTATTTCCAGCAGGTTAAGGTACAGCTTGGGGCTCTGAATTAGTAACAGACAACAGCAACAATGAGTGATCATATTGGCAAACCAGTTGAGGTGGTTCCATTATTTATTTATTTATTTTGTACATGCAAACCATTAACCCAAAATACAAGCCACTCACGGACTGGTTTCCAGCAGCGAGATGTGCAAGGATGCTCTTTACCTCTTCTCTCTCGATGGCCTCCAGCAGCACCTCCCTGGCTCTCTGGAAGCTCTTCTGCACTTTGAAGAGCAGGCGGGCCAGCTTGATGGAGTAGAAGGAAGACACGCTGGCCGTTTTGCCGTTCTTGATGGCTTCCCGCAGCAAGGACTCTGCCTCCTCCAGGTTTCCATGGCGCCGCTCCAGGCTCACTCTTCGTAAACGGACCATGGCCAGCCCAGGCACAGTCTCTTCAAAGGTCTTCAGGATCCCCCTCGCTTCTTCTATGTTTCCTGAGAAGCACGTAGAAGTATACATTTAATGGGAGTAGATCAGTCAAAAGTGTGCCTTCATGGACTCAAGATGCCCCACAGTTATAAGGACTCGACTCTTCCTCCAGGAATACAAGCTAGCATTGAAAATTCCACCCAAAAAAAAAAAAACCCACAGAAAACATGTGCTGCTTTTGTAACAAATAAAACCAAAAACAGGCTTTGAATAAAGTCTAAATGGTGTAATTTCATGAGACTCGGAAAAGTTCAGTTTGTTCAAGGAGTAAAGCAAGGATGGAAATAAGACTCATATTACACAGTTTCACCCATTTCAGGTTTTACTACAAGCTTGATTACCCACAGTGCATAGGTAACAAGCTCAGGTGTAAAGCCAGGAATGGATCACACTGCAATGGGAGTCTCATCTTCATCCTTGGAACAGGAACAGGTTTGTGGATCAGCTCATTTATCAGACCAGGCCAAACAAGAGGAACACTGTCCCGAACAGGAAGGTGAAACGGGCCAACAATCCGGATGTCCAGGTTTGTCCAGCATCAAGAAATACCAGGCTACCTCAAATGAAAGGAAGACAATTTAGCCTACCTTGCTGCTCTTCAAAGGCAGACCAGAGTAAATGAACCATAGGTTTCTTAGGCAGATGTATAGTGCATGCTTTCATGTAGACATGTCTTACTCCGTCAATACTGTGGTTCTCCAAGTACTTGGCATACTTTAAAAACAATAAAAGAAAAAGACAAAAACAGAAACTAAATTAAGTACAGCTCTGTTTTCAAATCCAGTCAGCAAAATACATTTACAGAACATTTTAAATTATTTTAAACCCATCAGCACCTTCATCGACCCATTAAGATTAGTTTCTGTAAGGGAGGACGAAGAGATGCAACGTAGTTGGCAAATGCAGCAGTCAAATCTGGTGGCAAGCAGACCATCCCCTAATGCAACAGATAGTCATATATCAACATTACAATTATATGGCTCAAATAAAAAAGGTACTCAGGAGATCAAAATATTTAGAAACCCGATCCAGTCGTGTAATTACCTTGACCCAGAATTCTTCATACAGGGCACAGGCAACTAGGCACCTCTCAAACAGAACAACCACACGTTCAGGGGTCCCATTCTCAATCTCAAAATCCAGGTACTCCTTCCAGTTGTTCAGCTGGGCTTTTTCCAGGGGCTTTACGTGGAAGTAAGGGCGCTTAATCTGAGCCAAAAACAAGGAGACAAATGTTTAACTAGTACAGTGGCACATTCCGATTATTCAAATGAAACCAACTGCTCGAAACAAAGCTCTCCACAGGCGAGGGTAACCAGGGTCGATCGGGCTAATTTACCATTTGAGTGAAACAAGTGAAGAAGCAGCTGCTTGGATTTGTGCAAATTGCTGCTTTTCTTACACTGTGGAGAACAGCAATCAGCTGTTTCTTTACTAGGTGTTTAAGAAATACTATCTTACAATGTGCTTGTGGTTTACAAGTATTCATATCCACAATACCGTCGTACAGCAAGAAAGTATACCCCGAACACTAGAAATAGCTTACCCCTTCCTCAAACGTCCACCGCTTGCTGACTTCATGCTCATTGTGGTTGAAAACCTCCTGCCGGGACTCAATAACTCTGTGACGCATGTTTTCTATCTCTGTGATAAGCTGCAAAGACAGGAACAAACAAGTGTCAGGATTTGAACTAAATGGTTATTATATCGAACTATCTGGTATACAGTGGCAAGACTTCTAACCCACTGCTACAGTGTCAAAACACATGCGATTAGATATTGCAAAATAGTACGTGAGCTGCAAGCTCAAAGGCTCGATAGCAAGCAAATCTGCTAATAGACAATCTAAGTGAAAACGATTAAGAGGTGCTCACTCACAAGCCCATTGAAGCTCAATGGATCTTTTGTCCAAACTTTTTTTTATCTCACTCAAAGATTGAGTCCATAAACTCTGGAGTGTGTCTTGAAGACACCATCCAGCTTTTTGAAATGGTCTCTCAAAACAGAACATAAAAACATATAAATGTGCTTACAAAAAGCGTGCTTATTGACCACATCTCCATTACCTTTGCAGGATCGGCGAGGTCCTCTATACCAGGGGGGACGTCGTCTCCCAGTGCAGCATCCTCTCCCCCATGCCCATTCACACTGGCCAGCTCTCTGCGCAGTTTGATAAATTCATCTACTGACAGGAACTGTTTTGGCAAGTTGTTCTGTATATGTTCTCTGAACCTAAAAAAAAAAAATAACACATAAAAAACACATCTGTATGATGGCATTACTGCTTTCACAGAACGTTTCATCCTACAGAAGACATACAAGTTGCATCTGTGTAGAAAACTTATTCGAGTTTTAAACCCAGACATTAAACTGCACATGATGGTCACAAAGCCTCCAATTAAAAGCTGGTGAACTAACTCTGCAGGTGCCTTCAAGAGCAAAAATGAAACAAACAGAACCAGGTCAAATTTGTGCACACCTCTGGAAGTGGTGACTGTACAGCTGTGTAGGAATCCCAAGAAGGCGATCGTAGATTGCAGTAACCTCCCTCAAGTTTCCCAGCTCCGTCTCCCAGTTGATGTATGCCTCCCAGAGTCTGTCCGAGCGGAAGTCTGTTCCTGCTGCAAGCACAGCGTGTTCGTAAGCACTGGGGAATACAAACGATGCAAATTAAATCAAACAGTTTCAGCTGCTGCTGCTCCATTCATAACCTGGAACAACTTGGACTTGCTGCCTGCCTGAACAAGCACAGGCTACATTTATACAGGTCCAGCCACATCATGCAAGGATAACTTCGCAACAGCATGTCCCAGTCTCACAACAACAACTCCTAACCACCGCAGTATAGATCCAACAGAAACACACATTGGAAATGAATAAAGAACCTCACTCAAAAAAAAATAAAATATTGCTACTTTTCCATGTATTTCAATAACTGGAAACGTAGATACACTTTCAAATTGCGATGTGCAACTGGGGGCCGAAGTACAGTCAGTACCACCCAGGAGGAAGACACAGAGGCTTTACACATTGGGACCCTGCTACTGAATAAACCAGGGCAGACTGGATGTTAATCTCAACAGGACTTCTGGAAACATTACTATTAAAAGAAAAAGCAAACCAAACACAATCTTACGATCGTAACTGGCTTTCTGTTTCTGGTTCACTGGGGTCCAACGATTCCTTCAAGAAGTTGATGTAATGAATCCAGAGGTCAACGCTGAGAGGGATCGCCTGGAGTCCTTGCCGGTAAGCCTAGAGAGAACAACACACGCCACAGGGCGCTGAACTTCAAGCAAGCACCAAGCCTCCAGTGGAGAGCCAACACTGGAAATGTATTTTTTCCGGTCAACCTTTAGAAAAAGAAACGCTAAATAATAACTTTGGAATTGTGTTTAAATAATCTGCCATTACCATTAGGTGGAGGTTGAAAAGAACATGGCAATGTTCTGTTCTCCACGGGGAGCAGAGGTCTTGAATCTTCACAGATTGGAGGGTCCAGGTTGAGGGTAAGGCTTTGGGGTACAGACCATACGGCACAGACCCATTAGAACATCCCTGACAGCGTCTGACCAAAAATGCAATAAAACGTAGCAAATATACACAACTGGCATCCACATTTTATGTAAAAAAGGTTGTATTTTGAAATGGAAATAGAAATTGCCCTGTCGTACTTGTTTAAGCTGCATGTACGGTAACGCAGTTGCTATCACTGCAAAGTTCGACAAACTGTACAGGTTAAATGCACCTGTCAACAAAGGAGAGGAAAGGTTAGCTTATATAAAAAAATAAAAAAGGCCACACAAAGGATAAAGAAAGCTGCAGCCTTTAAAAGACAGCTACTGGAAATGCCGATGAAGAAAGCAAGGAGCATGCTTGAATTCTGGTTCATTATAAAAGTGCTATAAGTAAACTTAAAAGTACAGGTATAGCTACTGAGCCTGCTTTTAATACAAGAGGCTCACACCACGCTCACAAATGTAAGGCTTATTTCTCCTTTTGCTTTGCGTCTCGTTTTCCAGTAGGTGTGTTTGAAAGTTACTTTCTCCTGAACTGACAGCTTACCTCCTCAGCTCCTTTTATGTTGCCGTGTCGCTTCTCGAGGTCAGCATATTTCTTCCAATAGCCGTAGCAGTACGGATAGCGTGAAAAGAAGGCATCAAACGCTTTCCTGGACGCCACAAGGTGATTCTGCAAACAGCATCAAAAAGGGACATTTTAGAACCTGCATTTATACTGTATATGAGCATATGATGATAACACGTTTAATGGCACACAAGTATCTGAAGGCAGTTTATGTATACTTTGAGTAATGCAAAATATATATTTTTATATGTCAGCAGGATTGCGGCTCAGAACACAGTCTATTTCCACTTTAAAGAATTCAATTTTCAGTTTTAAGTACTTGCTTATGTCCCAGGTGGCTAAACATATAAGGTCTCTGAAAAAACTAAAGCCAAAATGAAATGATTCATCTTAGCACCACTATACCATGGCCAGGTGATAGAACTTAAATCCAACAGAAATTTAAAAAAGCATGACGTTCCAGAAATTGCTACGATTTCAAAACTGGATCCCCAAAATAATAAAAAAAAAAAAACTTACCATTTTATTTTTCTTATTAATTTTCAGCAAAGACTCACCTCTTGTTCCACATACTGCAGTAGGTAGGTCCATCCGGTGAAATCCTGGGGGTTCTCTTCCACCACTTTCCAAAACTTCTCATACTCTGCAGGAAAAGGAATGTCAAAGTCTTCTGCTTCTGAGATAACTGCGGTGGCATCTCTACTGGCGTCAGGACTGGCATCTGCTTCCTCTGAAACTTCTATAGGGGAGCTTTCCAGCTCCATGTTTGCAGGACTGTCTGGTGATTTCTCAGGAGCAGACTCTTCCACCTCCGATCGGTCTTCTTGAAGGGCTGTGACTTCACAGTTCTCTGGGTTGTCTGGGTGTACCATGGTTACCGCCTCCAAGGGCTCACAATCGTCAGAGTTATCTGAATCTGGTATGGCTGTCATCGGTGCAGCTGTTTCACCTCCAACTGCCTGCCCTGAAACAGGAGACAATCTGGTTTAAAAACAAGCAAACGCAGTGCCTAAAGAGTTCACAGCTTAAAAAAAAAAAAATCAATGAGTTTGGCGTGTAAAACACATGTACTCAAAATAACAAACTGAGGAAAGGCGTTGCAAGTAATGAACTTTAAATGCTCTTTACCGGTGAGACATGTCCACAATAACGTTTGTAACAGACCTGACAAGTTTCAAAACCAGAACCTGAAATTGCCCAGTAGAATTAACACTCGAGACCAAGGCTTATTTTTATGGAACCTGCAGTGGCAAGTTTATAACGTTAATGAAATTAAACAGTAAACATAAAAAAGTAAAAACGCACGCACATTGATTTAGACTAAATCTAGCACACTTGACCGAGCCCGGTGTCCTGCCTCACTCAGTGGCTCCAGTCATTCAACTCGGCAGAAACAGCTGCAAACGTCAGCGGTGTGAAATGCCCCTGGTATTAATAGGACCATTCAGCTCTACCACCAGATTAGGACAAAATAAATGAAGCACAAACCAGACTACAGGGGAACGTTAAAGAACTACAGGCCGGGTCGCGGGTCAATTCCAGCACCTTCTCAAAATCAACTCCCAGATCCCTCGATGGAATTGGTATTTAGAAACACCATTGGTTACCGTTCACCTGCTTTAATTGAAGCCAGTTTAACTGACTAACAGTGGACTTCAGTTTCAGTAATTTGTTGCCACTGTGAGAATCTCATTAACAGGACACTGCTAATGCCAGTTCGTGAGTGTTGATTAAAAGATAACGGGAATTGAATTGATCACAAACAGAAAGTCAGCAGACCGGCAAGCTTGTATAAATGCATAGCATAAGCGATAGATTTAAATATTTTTTAATAAAAATGAAAGCGTTACTTCAATCAGTTTTGCTTATCCCAGTCTTAGCTCTACAAAAACAAAACGAAAGAGTGTCTTAATTACCGATGTAAAGCTTGAACTCACTCTTGTATAGCATGAAGTGGTGGAAGCGCTGCCCCTGCTGTGTGGTTTGCGATAATGTTTGAACACTTTGAAAGGGCAGCCCGCGCCGCCGCACGCCCGGGGAACTCGCGGAAGTTCACGAGTTAAGATCACATTTTTTCATTTCAACACATTTCCAACAGCAAGCCTACCCACAAGCGCCGACCCCGCAGCGTAAACTGGTAGAAATGCACGATTAGGGGGTTTCTTTCTTTCTTTCTTTCTTTTTTTTTTTTTTCGAAAACCAAATACCGAGGCAGCGTAAAAACAGAGGCCCAGTCCGAGCAAACCCGGCACCGAGCAGCGTGTGCAGGAGAGATATGTATATATACATGTTTTAAATTGACTTTCATTAAACAAAACAGCCCGCTTTGCGCTTCCAAAAGCACGTAAAGCGCTACTGACCTGCTGTTGCCATGTACACGTGTGTGAAGGACCTCTCCGTGTCTCGGGCCGCCTCACTGCGCAGTCTCCGCCAACAGCGCTTGCATTTCTGAACACGAAGGGCGTTGTGCGCAGGCGCGCTCCCAATCGCGACGGAAGGGGGGCGCTGTCGCGATAGAAGGCGTGCGCGCAGAATACAGTTAACCTGACAGATCTGCGCATGATCGGATCTGGCGACAATTTTCAGACAGCTTTAAAACAGACGTCTTAAGCACGTGTGACACGAAGTAGCTTAAATTGCAGCGGAAGCTGACAGTAAGTTTCCTGGTGTTTAATGGGCTTCAGCTTCAGGAAAACGGAGACGATATTCAGGGAACCTTTCTTTGTTGAAACAATTTGTAATGGAGGTTTTCCAGAAATCTCCCTAGTGTGCAGAGTTCAAGGAACACAATCTAAACTTCCTTGATCTGTGCGGCTTGTCACCGACTAGATGCTTCAGCAGTTGCCTTGTGTTACATTGCATTTCAATGTATATTAACGAGACATTATGAAAGCATTTATTTTTCATGCCTAGTTTTAGCTCAACGTTCTTGCAAGTCTCTATTTTTGTATTCCAGGGAGTGAGCTTGATATGGTAGTAGGAAGAATTGGCTTCTGCTGAATATGAATGTTTGCAGAACGAGGTGCAATATATTTTTATTTAATAAAACTCTTAGATTTGGGTACCCTGACGATTCATTTCTGGAGGGGGTACAGCAGCCCTTATCTCTGCTCCTCTTTAACTGTTTGTTTCAGATTGGATCCTGGGGTGTACTGCAGTCAGTTTTTTTCAGTAGATATTGTAGTATGAAGACTGGATCACCTGTGTTTTAGAAAAAGGTTCTAGGGGAGGTGTTGTGTGCATGCAGAACATGAGCTGTGTAACTGGACCTCGCCGCACACACACACACACAGATCACAACCCAGCAGGGACACACACACACATTGAGATCACAACCCAGCAGAGACACACACACACACATTGAGATCACAACCCAGCAGGGACACACACACACATTGAGATCACAACCCAGCAGGGACACACACACACATTGAGATCACAACCCAGCAGGGACACACACACACATTGAGATCACAACCCAGCAGGGACACACACACACATTGAGATCACAACCCAGCAGGGACACACACACACATTGAGATCACAACCCAGCAGGGACACACACACACATTGAGATCACAACCCAGCAGGGAGACACACACACACACATTGAGATCACAACCCAGCAGGGACACACACACACACTGAGATCACAACCCAGCAGGGACACACACACACATTGAGATCACAACCCAGCAGGGACACACACACACATTGAGATCACAACCCAGCAGGGACACACACACACACTGAGATCACAACCCAGCAGGGACACACACACACACATTGAGATCACAACCCAGCAGGGACACACACACACATTGAGATCACAACCTAGCAGGGACACTCACACACACTGAGATCACAACCCAGCAGGGACACACATTGAGATCACAACCCAGCAGGGACACACACACACACTGAGATCACAACCCAGCAGGGACACACACACACATTGAGATCACAACCCAGCAGGGACACACACACACATTGAGATCACAACCCAGCAGGGACACACACACACACATTGAGATCACAACCCAGCAGGGACACACACACACATTGAGATCACAACCCAGCAGGGACACACACACACATTGAGATCACAACTCAGCAGGGACACACACACACACTGAGATCACAACCCAGCAGGGACACACACACACACATTGAGATCACAACCCAGCAGGGACACACACACACACTGAGATCACAACCCAGCAGGGACACACACACACAGATCACAACCCAGCAGGGACACACACACACATTGAGATCACAACCCAGCAGGGACACACACACACATTGAGATCACAACTCAGCAGAGACACACACACACACATTGAGATCACAGCCCAGCAGAGACACACACACACATTGAGATCACAACCCAGCAGGGACACACACACACATTGAGATCACAACTCAGCAGGGACACACACACACATTGAGATCACAACCCAGCAGGGACACACACACACATTGAGATCACAACCCAGCAGGGACACACACACACACTGAGATCACAACCCAGCAGGGACACACACACACACACACGCGGTGAGAAGCTGCTGAAGTGGTATCATTTTAAAGCATGTTTCAAGGGTTTTCCAACAGAATGTAAATTGGGATAGACCTGTGCTGTGAGAGATCAAACAACCCCCCACTTTGCCCAGTTAAAATGTAATGACCCTTTTTATCACAATACCTGACTGCTTGCAGGAAAAAAAAAACAAAAAAACTAGCTTGCAGATTCATGAACCCGAATGTAAAAGGAGTTATTCATCCAGTGCATGGCTGAACATTTCTTTAAAAAAAAAAAGGTTTTAAATATATTTATTTACCAATTGCTTGGATACAGTAACCACCTTCCATTATAAAAGCGATGATATAGTGTGTATATAGATAGTTTCTGTTACAAATTACAAAAGATTGAGCCTCCTGGAAATGCAGTTTATCTGGGGGGTGGGGGTAGGGACAGCCTTTATATAACCTGCTCCTGTCCGTGCGATAATGAGACAGCGCTGCCATTGAGTGGCTGATGATGTGACTGCCCGCAGGCTCTGACGGATTTTGCATGTCCTCTTGTGATTGGTCGCTGTGGCTTCGCCTCATCCTCAGTGTCATGTGTTAAGAGCGCTGGTGTGCGCGGCGTGGCTGTGCCGGATGACCTGAAAGAGTCTGAAAGAGACTGAAAGGACAGGGGGAGTTAGACAGGAGCTGAACCACAACCGTGAACCGAAGAAGGTGCAGTAATACTGAAAGAAACTTGAGTTCCCACTCCTGGGAAAGCAGGTGTCACGTGTGTCCTCACCACCCCCTCCCAAAAATGAAATGCCATTGCTAGGGCTGTTTTTGTGTTCTTTTACCCTGAACCAAATATGTATGAAAACCCCAATCCACTGCAGTCTCTGTGTATAGTGTTGGTGATGCAGGTGTGCTGTAGCTCTGCTTACCTGACTCTCTGTATAGTGTTGGTGATGCAGGTGTGCTGGAGCTCTGCTTACCTGACTCTCTGTGTATAGTGTTGGTGATGCAGGTGTGCTGTAGCTCTGCTTACCTGACTCTCTGTGTATAGTGTTGGTGATGCAGGTGTGCTGGAGCTCTGCTTACCTGACTCTCTGTGTATAGTGTTGGTGATGCAGGTGTGCTGTAGCTCTGCTTACCTGACTCTCTGTGTATAGTGTTGGTGATGCAGGTGTGCTGGAGCTCTGCTTACCTGACTCTCTGTGTATAGTGTTGGTGATGCAGGTGTGCTGGAGCTCTGCTTACCTGACTCTCTGTGTATAGTGTTGGTGATGCAGGTGTGCTGTAGCTGTGCTTACCTGACTCTCTGTGTATAGTGTTGGTGATGCAGGTGTGCTGGAGCTCTGCTTACCTGACTCTCTGTGTATAGTGTTGGTGATGCAGGTGTGCTGGAGCTCTGCTTACCTGACTCTCTGTGTATAGTGTTGGTGATGCAGGTGTGCTGGAGCTCTGCTAACCTGACTCTCTGTGTATAGTGTTGGTGATGCAGGTGTGCTGTAGCTCTGCTTACCTGACTCTCTGTGTATAGTGTTGGTGATGCAGGTGTGCTGGAGCTCTGCTTACCTGACTCTCTGTGTATAGTGTTGGTGATGCAGGTGTGCTGTAGCTCTGCTTACCTGACTCTCTGTGTATAGTGTTGGTGATGCAGGTGTGCTGGAGCTCTGCTTACCTGACTCTCTGTGTATAGTGTTGGTGATGCAGGTGTGCTGGAGCTCTGCTTACCTGACTCTCTGTGTATAGTGTTGGTGATGCAGGTGTGCTGGAGCTCTGCTTACCTGACTCTCTGTGTATAGTGTTGGTGATGCAGGTGTGCTGTAGCTCTGCTTACCTGACTCTCTGTGTATAGTGTTGGTGATGCAGGTGTGCTGGAGCTCTGCTTACCTGACTCTCTGTGTATAGTGTTGGTGATGCAGGTGTGCTGGAGCTCTGCTTACCTGACCTGACTCTCTGTGTATAGTGTTGGTGATGCAGGTGTGCTGGAGCTCTGCTTACCTGACTCTCTGTGTATAGTGTTGGTGATGCAGGTGTGCTGGAGCTCTGCTTACCTGACTCTCTGTGTATAGTGTTGGTGATGCAGGTGTGCTGGAGCTCTGCTTACCTGACTCTCTGTGTATAGTGTTGGTGATGCAGGTGTGCTGGAGCTCTGCTTACCTGACTCTCTGTGTATAGTGTTGGTGATGCAGGTGTGCTGGAGCTCTGCTTACCTGACTCTCTGTGTATAGTGTTGGTGATGCAGGTGTGCTGGAGCTCTGCTTACCTGACTCTCTGTGTATAGTGTTGGTGATGCAGGTGTGCTGGAGCTCTGCTTACCTGACTCTCTGTGTATAGTGTTGGTGATGCAGGTGTGCTGGAGCTCTGCTTACCTGACTCTCTGTGTATAGTGTTGGTGATGCAGGTGTGCTGGAGCTCTGCTTACCTGACTCTCTGTGTATAGTGTTGGTGATGCAGGTGTGCTGGAGCTCTGCTTACCTGACTCTCTGTGTATAGTGTTGGTGATGCAGGTGTGCTGTAGCTGTGCTTACCTGACTCTCTGTGTATAGTGTTGGTGATGCAGGTGTGCTGGAGCTCTGCTTACCTGACTCTCTGTGTATAGTGTTGGTGATGCAGGTGTGCTGTAGCTCTGGTTACCTGACTCTCTGTGTATAGTGTTGGTGATGCAGGTGTGCTGGAGCTCTGCTTACCTGACTCTCTGTATAGTGTTGGTGATGCAGGTGTGCTGTAGCTCTGCTTACCTGACTCTCTGTGTATAGTGTTGGTGATGCAGGTGTGCTGGAGCTCTGCTTACCTGACTCTCTGTGTATAGTGTTGGTGATGCAGGTGTGCTGGAGCTCTGCTTACCTGACTCTCTGTGTATAGTGTTGGTGATGCAGGTGTGCTGGAGCTCTGCTTACCTGACTCTCTGTGTATAGTGTTGGTGATGCAGGTGTGCTGGAGCTCTGCTTACCTGACTCTCTGTGTATAGTGTTGGTGATGCAGGTGTGCTGTAGCTCTGCTTACCTGACTCTCTGTGTATAGTGTTGGTGATGCAGGTGTGCTGGAGCTCTGCTTACCTGACTCTCTGTATAGTGTTGGTGATGCAGGTGTGCTGTAGCTCTGGTTACCTGACTCTCTGTGTATAGTGTTGGTGATGCAGGTGTGCTGGAGCTCTGCTTACCTGACTCTCTGTGTATAGTGTTGGTGATGCAGGTGTGCTGGAGCTCTGCTTACCTGACTCTCTGTGTATAGTGTTGGTGATGCAGGTGTGCTGTAGCTCTGCTTACCTGACTCTCTGTGTATAGTGTTGGTGATGCAGGTGTGCTGGAGCTCTGCTTACCTGACTCTCTGTGTATAGTGTTGGTGATGCAGGTGTGCTGGAGCTCTGCTTACCTGACTCTCTGTGTATAGTGTTGGTGATGCAGGTGTGCTGTAGCTCTGCTTACCTGACTCTCTGTGTATAGTGTTGGTGATGCAGGTGTGCTGGAGCTCTGCTTACCTGACTCTCTGTGTATAGTGTTGGTGATGCAGGTGTGCTGGAGCTCTGCTTACCTGACTCTCTGTGTATAGTGTTGGTGATGCAGGTGTGCTGGAGCTCTGCTTACCTGACTCTCTGTGTATAGTGTTGGTGATGCAGGTGTGCTGGAGCTCTGCTTACCTGACTCTCTGTGTATAGTGTTGGTGATGCAGGTGTGCTGGAGCTCTGCTTACCTGACTCTCTGTGTATAGTGTTGGTGATGCAGGTGTGCTGGAGCTCTGCTTACCTGACACTCTGTGTATAGTGTTGGTGATGCAGGTGTGCTGGAGCGCTGCTTACCTGACTCTCTGTGTATAGTGTTGGTGATGCAGGTGTGCTGTAGCTCTGCTTACCTGACTCTCTGTGTATAGTGTTGGTGATGCAGGTGTGCTGGAGCTCTGCTTACCTGACTCTCTGTGTATAGTGTTGGTGATGCAGGTGTGCTGTAGCTCTGCTTACCTGACTCTCTGTGTATAGTGTTGGTGATGCAGGTGTGCTGGAGCTCTGCTTACCTGACTCTCTGTGCATAGTGTTGGTGATGCAGGTGTGCTGTAGCTCTGCTTACCTGACTCTCTGTGTCGTACAACGCCAGCTCCGACTCCGGCTGCAGGGGTGCAGAGTTGGGTGCTCTGTGGGCTGGGAAAGAATTACAACACTTGTATTATATCTGGCAATGTCATAGAAGTCATTTTATTTATTGTATTTGATCCTGTCTTAATTATACAAGGGATAATAAAGAATAACACATTTTAGAGCAGCACATACCGGTAAATAAATACATGTAAATGTCCTAAAACAATTTTAAAGATTCACAGTAATTGCAGAGTAAACTGGGTTGTGTTTTAAAAGTTCTTCAATTCTACAAACACTAAATCATAATCAGTAAATTTGTGACTCTTGAAACTAAATAATCTGGAATGTTAATCCACCCCTCCTACAAGAACTCCAGCCCACCCCACCGCTCACCTGGGAAGCATTCCCCCAGTAGCCTGGCTATGTCTCTGGGATCGTCCGACAGGCCTGGCTGAGTGCGCAGGTCGATTCGTAATGCCTTCTGTACCAGTGTGTCCTCTAACTCCTCCAGCCTCAGCACCTTCTGAGTGATGATGCGCTTACTGCACAGCTTGTGGACCTGCGAGGGTTAATACACAGTCCCCATTAAACACAGTGTCAGCTCCAACCACTAGAAAATAGACACTCCCAGTCTCTCCACTCTAACCACTAGACAATAGACACTCCCAGTCTCTCAGCTCTAACCACTAGACACTCCCAGTCTCTCCACTCTAACCACTAGACAATAGACACTGCCAGTCTCTCCGCTCTAACCACTAGACAATAGACACTGCCAGTCTCTCCGCTCTAACCACTAGACAATAGACACTGCCAGTCTCTCCGCTCTAACCACTAGACAATAGACACTCCCAGTCTCTCAGCTCTAACCACTAGACAATAGACACTCCCAGTCTCTCAGCTCTAACCACTAGACACTCCCAGTCTCTCCACTCTAACCACTAGACAATAGACACTCCCAGTCTCTCAGCTCTAACCACTAGACACTCCCAGTCTCTCCACTCTAACCACTAGACAATAGACACTGCCAGTCTCTCAGCTCTAACCACTAGACAATAGACACTCCCAGTCTCTCAGCTCTAACCACTAGACAATAGACACTCCCAGTCTCTCAGCTCTAACCACTAGACAATAGACACTCCCAGTCTCTCAGCTCTAACCACTAGACACTCCCAGTCTCTCAGCTCTAACCACTAGACATAGACCTCCCAGTCTCTCAGCTCTAACCACTAGACACTCCCAGTCTCTCAGCTCTAACCACTAGACAATAGACACTGCCAGTCTCTCAGCTCTAACCACTAGACACTCCCAGTCTCTCAGCTCTAACCACTAGACAATAGACTGCCAGTCTCTCAGCTCTAACCACTAGACAATAGACACTCCCAGTCTCTCAGCTCTAACCACTAGACAATAGACACTCCCAGTCTCTCAGCTCTAACCACTAGACAATAGACACTCCCAGTCTCTCAGCTCTAACCACTAGACAATAGACACTGCCAGTCTCTCAGCTCTAACCACTAGACACTCCCAGTCTCTCAGCTCTAACCACTAGACAATAGACACTCCCAGTCTCTCAGCTCTAACCACTAGACAATAGACACTGCCAGTCTCTCAGCTCTAACCACTAGACTAGACACTGCCAGTCTCTCAGCTCTAACCACTAGACAATAGACACTCCCAGTCTCTCTCAGCTCTAACCACTAGACAATAGACACTGCCAGTCTCTCAGCTCTAACCACTAGACAATAGACACTCCCAGTCTCTCAGCTCTAACCACTAGACACTCCCAGTCTCTCAGCTCTAACCACACAATAGACACTCCCAGTCTCTCAGCTCTAACCACTAGACAATCACACTCCCAGTCTCTCAGCTCTAACCACTAGACACTCCCAGTCTCTCCACTCTAACCACTAGACAATAGACACTCCCAGTCTCTCAGCTCTAACCACTAGACACTCCCAGTCTCTCAGCTCTAACCACTAGACAATAGACACTCCCAGTCTCTCAGCTCTAACCACTAGACAATAGACACTCCCTCAGCTCTAACCACTAACCAATAGACACTCCCAGTCTCTCAGCTATAACCACTAGACAATAGACACTCCCAGTCTCTCAGCTCTAACCACTAGACACTCCCAGTCTCTCCACTCTAACCACTAGACAATAGACACTCCCAGTCTCTCAGCTCTAACCACTAGACAATAGACACTCCCAGTCTCTCAGCTCTAACCACTAGACAATAGACACTCCCAGTCTCTCAGCTCTAACCACTAGAGTCTCTCAGCTCTAACACTAGAGCACACTGCCTCCTCCCAGTCTCTCAGCTCTAACCACTAGACAACATTACTTCACCCAATCCCTCAACTGTACCCACTAAAGCAGTAAGAATGTCCATGATTTCTGTAGTAAAAGTCCTATGTGTTCTCTGCTGATTGAGGTTGGTCTCAGTGCATTGAGTTGCTACCTGCTGTTTGACTTTGTGGACCAAGTTTTTGCCCCCCTCTTGGCTGAAGCCGAGTTTCGCCTGGATTTCAGCGACTTTCCTAAAACATCACAGAAAAGACTATTACTCACTGCAATGTCGTCTAATATCTGCTACAGAATTCAAAATGTTTGTTACCTAATTTATTACGTTTTTGTGTGTGTGTCGAAAAACACACTGAAGAGTAAGAGGGTGATTTACAGGCTTTATTTCATTAGCTATGAACAGTGACACACTTTAAGGTACATGGGGGTGTGCGTCCCACAAATGCAATGATGCCAACTTTCTTATTGTTCCAATGAGGTGCACAAAACAGGGTTTAAAAGTCATCAGGTTCTGGTCATCCAACTTGTCAGTTTCCTTCTGGTGATGCTTGAGTCACTCTCAAATGTATTGTGTACCTTAAGGGGTTAATGAAATTAAGCCTGCACACCCACCTCCTGACCAGCAGGTGGGGCTCTAGGCTGAGCCGATCTAGGAGCAGGTCCTGTAGGTCGGACCCGGTCAGTCTGAGTGCTATGATGGCATCTCCCGCAGCGAAGCGGACCACGGGCTCCTCCTCGTGGTGCAGCGCCCACAGCAGCATCTCACGCAGGGCGGGGGTGACATGGCTAGTCTGCCCCAGGGCTAACCCACAGCGGCCGAAGAACACACAAGGAATCTTTCAGTAACTACCCTTTAAACGTTTCTCATAGCACAAGCACAGCAACGTGCAATAAAGCACAGAGAAAGCATTGTAAAGAATAGCGAAGTATGGTAAAGTATATCAATAAACAAGGAAAAGTAGATAAAATGATGGTAAATGCACAGTATAACAATGGGAAAAGATGCAAAAATACAGCAGTAAGCTTTCATAAGGGTACGTATTAGGAACCTAGAATGAACTACAAGCAAAGAAGAAAGGCATCAGTGCCTCGTACTACAAGCTTCAGAGCTCACAGTAACCCAGGAACAACCAATGAAAAAATATCGCCCTGTGTGAGGCACCCAGTCTATCCTACAGCAACTCAGAGCTCCCAGTCCCAGGAACAAGCCATCAGCACCACACACTACAGACTGTAGCACGCACAGTGCAACCCACAGTGACCCAGACAAATGAGACCCCGAGAGTGCGTACCGTGAATGGCACTGGCTTTGATCTCCTTGACAGGCTCATTCTGCATCACACGAAGCAGTTGGTTGAAAACCTGAACCAGGGAGAGAGGAACAAAGAGCTTTTCTTGTTGCAGCATCATTATTGCAGTATAATACATGGACAGGGGCTCTCGAGTGGCGGGGGGGGGGGGGGGGGGGGGCGCACAATTTCGCACAATTTCTAAATTCAGTGCTGTGGAGTGTCTACTAGCTTCTCATTTCTGCTGGGTATCCCTGTCCAGACCAGTGTTTCCAGCGTGCGCTCACCAGCTCGTCTGGAATGCGCATCATGGCGGCCGTGAGACAGGCCTGTTGGCGCACGGCCACAAACTCATTGTTGAAGCAGCTTAGAAACGCGGGGAGCAGCTTGGCTGTCATGATGCCCAGCTGGGCCAAGAGAGACAGTGCCACTACACGCCAGCAGGGGGAGTCCTCGCACAGCTTCAACCTGGAACACAGACACACACGTGCAAGCACAACACTGAAAAACACTGTTATAAAACACAGACCCAAACAGTTTGAAAAGTCAAACTTTAAAGTAACATTTAGCTAAATTATGAAGGATTGAACTGAAAATTGAGTGCATATTATACTTTGGCCCCTGCCCCCTCGCTCACCTCAGTTCATCATGCACCTCCTTGCCCAGCCCCATCCTGCCCAGTGTCTGTGCTGCAGCCTGGCGCACTTTACTGTGCCAGTCATTCCACATGAGGAAGGTCAGCTTGTTAGCCAGGTCCTAAACACAGAGCACAACAGACACATGCACAGGCTATTCAATACACACAAACACAAAGGCTATTCAATACACACAAACACATACTCACAGACAGCACAGCACAGAGGATACTGAACACACAGGATCCTGATTACCACACACACACACACACATACACACACACACACACACACACACACACACACACACACACACACACACACACACACACACACACACACACACACACACACACACACACACACACACTGAGGCGCTGAACCTCAGTCCGGCTGGTACCTTATTAAAGGAGCTCTTCAGACGAGCCAGGGTGTGGCAGGACAGGGTCCGCTCCCTCCAGTTCCTGCTGTTCAGTTTCTCTACCAGCAGGGAACGCACCACAGTCTGTGAGAGAGAGAGATGAGAGGAGGGGAGTAAAGCAGACTCAGACCAACTAGTTTTCCATATTATTAGGCATCAGGACTGGCCTGAGAGAATGGCAGGAATGTTCATACACAACGCACCGTGGTGTTGCTAAGACTGACCAGCAGGGCAGTAGCCTGCTCCTTGTCTCCCTCCACGTCTGTATCGAAGAGCTGGGAAATGAGCCTCTGCACCACCACTGCACTCCCCTCCCCGTCCAGGGCCAGACATTGAGCTGCTGCCCAGCTGTCTGCATCCCGACCCAGGGCACCTGAGCAGCACAGACCAGTGTCACATGGAGCTCCGCAAGAGAGACGGGATCACAAAGCATCCCAGCCACACACTGTCACACTGCATCACACTCACACACTACAACACACACACTGCATCACACTCACACTGTAACACACACACACACTGCATCACACTCACACTGTAACACATCCACACTACATCACACTCACACTGCAGCACACTCACACACAGCCACACTCACACTGCAACACTCACACACTGCATCACACACACACTGCATCACACTCACACTGCAACACACTCACACTGCATCACACTCACACTGCAACACACTCACACTGCACACACTCACACACTGCAACACACACACTGCATCACACTCACACTGTAACACACACACACTGCATCACACTCACACTGTAACACTGCACACTAACACACTGCATCACTCACACACTCACACTCACACTGTAACACAACACACACTGCATCACACTCACACTACAACACACTCACACTGCATCACACACTCACACACACTGCACACACTGCATCACTCACACTGCATCACACTCACACTGCAACACACTCACACTGCAACACACTCACACTGCATCACACTCACACTGCATCACACTCACACTGCATCACACTCACACACTGCAACACACACACTGCATCACACTCACACTGTAACACACACACACACTGCATCACACTCACACTGCAACACACTCACACTGCAACACACTCACACTGCAACACACTCACACACAGCAACACACACACACTGCATCACACTCACACTGTAACACACACACACTGCATCACACTCACACTGCAACACACTCACACTGCAACACACTCACACTGCACTCTCACACACTGCAACACACTCACACTCATCACACTCACACTGCACACACACTCACACTGCAACACACTCACACACTGCAACACACTCACACTCACACTGCATCACACTCACACACTGACACACACACTGCATCACACTCACACTCAACACTCACACTGCATCACACACACACTGCAGCACACTCACACTGCATCACACTCACACCGCACTCACACTCACACTGCAACACACTCACACACTGCATCACACTCACACTGCAACACACTCACACTGCAACACACTCACACTGCATCACTCACACTGCAACACACTCACACTGCAACACACTCACACTGCATCACACTCACACTGCAACACTCTCACACTGCATCACACTCACACTGCATCACACTCACACTGCATCACTCACACTGCATCACACTCACACTGCAACACACTCACACTGCAACACACTCTCACACTGCATCACTCACACTGCATCACACTCACACTGCATCACACTCACACTGCATCACACTCACACTGCATCACTCTCACACTGCACACTGCACACTCTCACACTGCAACACATCCACACTGCATCACACTCACACTGCATCACACTCTCACACTGCATCACACTCACACTGCAACACACTCACACACACTCACACTGCATCACTCACACTGCATCACACTCACACTGTAACACATCCACACTACATCACACTCACACTGCAGCACACTCACACTGCATCACACTCACACTGCAACACACTCACACTGCAACACACTCACACTGCATCACTCACACTCATCACACTACACACACACTCACACTACATCACACTCACACTGCAGCACACTCAACACACTGCATCACACTCACACTGCATCACACTCACACTGCACACTCACACACTCACACACTGCATCACACTCACACTGTAACACATCCACACTACATCACACTCACACACACTCACACTGCATCACACTCACACTGTAACACATCCACACTACATCACACTCACACTGCAGCACACTCTCACACTGCAACACACTCACACACTGCATCACACTCACACTGCATCACACTCACACTGCAACACACTCACACTGCATCACACTCACACTGCATCACACTCACACTGCACACACACTCTCACACTACATCACACTCACACTGCATCACACTCACACTGCAGCACACTCACACACTGCATCACTCACACTGCATCACACTCACACTCACACAACACACACACTCACACTGCAACACACTCACACTGCATCACACTCACACTGCATCACACTCACACTACATCACACTCACACTGCATCACACTCACACTGCACACACTCACACACATCACACTCACACTGCATCACACTCACACTGTAACACATCCACACTACATCACACTCACACTGCAGCACACTCTCACACTGCATCACTCACACTGCATCACACTCACACTGTAACACATCCACACTACATCACACTCACACTGCATCACACTCACACTGCAACACACTCTCACACTGCATCACTCACACTGCATCACACTCACACTGTAACACATCCACACTACATCACACTCACACTGCATCACACTCACACTGCAACACACTCTCACACTGCATCTCTCTCTCTCTGCTTGCTTACAGTCTGACAGCGCCCCCTGCAATATCTCCCTGGCCATGGTGCTACCGGACCCTATGGCATACTGGCACAGAGCGGCTGCAAAGCGGACACGGTCGCTGGGGTCGGTGAGGGCAGACCTCAGCAGGGGCTGCAGCTCCTCTGGGACAGGCTGCACATCCGTGGTCATGGCCTGGGCACAGCCATTCAGTGCTGCCAAGGAAGCAGGAGACATAGCCCAGAGGGCATTATGATCAGAGTCACAGTCACATTGGAGCCTATCAGTAGCAACACTGCAAGTAGAAATCTTTTGAGAGAGTGTATTATCATAATCCAATTCTAAACATACTGGGCCATATGACTTACCTTCCTTGGAGGGATTTAGTTCAGGACTGGGTCGGTTGACCGCTCCCGATGCGCAGGTTGCTATGGCGATGACCCGGACATGGCAGTGCATGTCAGTCAGGTCCTTCTTCAGCCCCTCCACTGTCACATCCTGCCAGCGTGTCACTGCAGAGATAACACAATGCAAAGCGCACTACACAATACACAATGCAATGCACAATGCACAACCTCACAACACAAACACACAATGCACAACCTCACAACATAAACACACAATACACAACACAATACACAACAAACACATAATACACAACACAAATACACAATACACAACACAATGCACAACCTCACAACCTCACAAACACACACTCATAACATAGAAACACAGGCTCTCCTCTAGAGAGAAACAGAGGAGGAGGGGGCAGGGAGACAGGGAGAGAGAGGTCTGTGTATCTGTGTGCTCCTCACTGTGCTTCCAGGCTTTCCTCCACTCATCCACAGTGTACCGCCATGCCGTTAGCTCCTGCAGGGGGCGGTGTGGGGTCCGGGGATGGACGGGTCTTGTGTCCGGCCAGCTTGGGTTCGGGGGTCTCAGCCCAGTTTCTGAGAAGTCAGCTGGGCTAGGCAGCGCCAGCCACCTCCTCCCTCCTTTCACTGGCCTCAGCAGAACTGGGGGGGAGACAGTGATCTGGGTGAGTGTTTGAGAGGGTGTGTGTCTGAGTGTCAGTTTGAGTGTCGGTGAATCTGTATCGGTGTATGTCTGTGTGTCTGGGAAGTCTCTGTCTGACCAGTAGGGGTCGCTGTCTGAACTCTCCCCAGCCGGTTTTCCTCCCT